>NC_084571.2:915000-945000 GCF_033978685.3 Nerophis lumbriciformis | reverse complement strand
GCAGGCTTTCGGAGACTCTTATTTTGAAAGCGCAGGCGCGATGGAGCGGCACTTTTATTGTGAAGACAGGAACTGTGCAGTCAGTCTTTAGGCTTTTGACGGGGTGTACGTTGAAATAAAAAATTGTCTTTTTTCCTTCACACTTTTGATTGATTGATTGGAACTTGTATTAGTAGATTGCACAGTACAGTACATATTCCGTACAATTGACCACTAAATGGTAACACCCCAATAAGTTTTTCAACTTGTTTAAGTCAGGTCATGTGACCCCTGGCTCTGTTTGATTGGTCCAACGTCACCAGTGACTGCATCTGATTGGTGGAACGGAGTGAACGTCACCAGTGACTGTATTTGTTGAAACGCAGGCACTATGAAGGTCTGTCTGACAGACCAAAACAAACAAAGCGTGCATTAACAGATCGATAAAAATTAGTAGCGAGTAGCGAGCTGAATGTAGATAAAAGTAGCGGAGTAAAAGTAGCGTTTCTTCTCTATAAATATACTCAAGTAAAAGTAAAAGTATGTTGCATTAAAACTACTCTTAGAAGTACAATTCATCCCAAAAGTTACTCAAGTAGATGTAACGGAGTAAATGTAGCGCGTTACTACCCACCTCTGATGTTGACTGAGTGGCCATACTTTTTTTTTTGTAAATAAAAGCCATGCCTTTTGAAAAAACTAGCCTACATTTATTTTTTCCTCTTCATTTTAAATTAAAAAAATAATCGGTAAAAGGAAAAATAATCTATAGTTTAATCGAAAAAATAATCTATAGATTAACCGATTAATCGAAAAAAATAATCTATAGATTAATCGATAGAAAAATAATCGTTAGCTGCAGCCCTAATAACAACAGAATAAATTAAATTAAAAAGATGGTTTGACAGACTATTTTTGAATCTCAGTAAAACTAAAATAATGCTATTCGGTAACAGAAGAAGAGAATGTCAGACACAAATACAAAAAGAGTAAAATAAATCACATTTTTGGGTGTAATAATGGATGATAAAAGGATATAGAAATCTCGTATATAAAAAATACAACACATGGTAGCAAGAAATAAGTATGTCAATAATTAATAAAGCAAAATATGTTCTGGACCAAAAATTATTCCATATTCTCTACTGCTTGCTAGTGTTACCATATCTGAGTTATTGTCTAAAAATATGAGGAAATAACTACAAAAGTACACTTCATTCACTAACCTTGTTACAAAAGTGGTCAGTTATACTAATACATAATGTTGGACATAGATAACATTCAAACCTTATATTTACTGAATCAAAAATATTGAAATTCAATGATTTGGTGCATTTGCAATCAGCTACAATTATGTACAAAGCAAACTATAACCTGCTACCCAAGAATGTACAACAATTCTTCCCAACAAAAGAGAAATGTTACCTTAGAGATAAATGTAACTTTTTAAGCACTTAGAAAATTAAAACCTTCAGCATATCAGTATGTGGACTCAAATTAATAATAAACAATGTACTAATATGATCCAGTTTAAGAAACTGTTCAAAGTGTTTACAAAGTACAAGGAAGAAGAATCCTGATGAACATTTTGAACCTTTTTGAAAATGAAATAATCTTATTGATCCCATTATGTGAATCACAACTTCCATCTATCCATCCATTTTCCTCCGTTTATCCGAGGTCGGGTGGCGGGGGCAGCAGCCTAAGCAGAGAAGCCCAGACTACACTCTCCCCAGCCACTTCGTCCAGCTCCTCCCGGGGGATCCCGAGGCGTTCCCAGGCCAGCCGGGAGACAAAGTTTTCCCAACGTGTCCTGGGTCTTCCCCGTGGTCTCCTACCTAGGGAGGCGTTCGGGTGGCATCCTGACCAGATGCCCGAAACACCTCATCTGGCTCCTCTCGATGTGGAGGAGCAGCGGCTTTACTTTGAGCTCCTCCCGGATGACAGAGCTTCTCACCCTATCTCTAAGAGGGAGTCCCGCCACCCGGCGGAGGAAACTAATTTCGGCCGCTTGTACCCGTGATCTTGTCCTTTCGGTCATAACCCAAAGCTCATGACCATAGGTAAGGATGGGAACGTAGATCAAATGGTAAATTGAGAGCTTTGCCTTCCGGCTCAGCTCTTTCTTCCCCACAACGGATCGATACAGCGTCTGTGTTACTGAAGATGCCGCACCGATCCGCCTGTCGATCTCACGATCCGCTCTTCCCTCAGTCGTGAACAAAACTCCGAGGTACTTGATCTCTTCCCCAACCCGGAGCTGGCACTCCACCCTTTTCCGGGCAAGAACCATGGACTTGGAGGTGCTGATTCTCATCCCAGTCGCTTCACACTCGGCTGAAAACCGATCCAGTGAGAGTTGAAGATCCTGGCCAGATGAAGCCACCAGGACCACATCATCTGCAAAAAGCAGAGACCTAATCCTGCAGCCACCAAACTGGATCCACTCAACGCCCTGACTGCGCCTAGAAATTCTGTCCATAAAAATTATGAACAGAATCGGTGACAAAGGGCAGCCTTGGAGTCCAACCTTTACTGGAAACGGCTCCGACTTACTGCCGGCAATGCGGACCAAGCTCTGACAATGATCGTGTAAGGAGCGGACCGCCACAATCAGACAGTCCGATACCCCAGGACTTCCCGGGGGACACGGTCAAATGCCTTCTCCAAGTCCACAAAGCACATGTAGACTGGTTGGGCAAAGTCCCATGCACCCTCAAGGACCCTGCCGAGAGTATAGAGTAGGGCTGCAACTAACAACTAATTTGATAATCGATTAATCCATCGATTATTGCTTCGATTAATCGATTAATAATCTGATAAAAGAGACAAACTACATTTCTATCCTTTCCAGTATTTTATTTAAAAAAACAGCATACTGGCACCGTGTTCTTTCAACTTGCCAAATAAAACCAAGCAAATGTTACAAAAATGTGTTTTTTTTATAAAGGGCACCAAAGTGCAATAATTTTGCTTGGGGGAATTTCAAACCTGGCTACTACCTATTCCAACCATTCTGCAATGTTGGATGCTGAATGTCTTTCCTCCAGTAGCATGGTCGTAAGGCAGATTGACTTCATGTTCCATTCGTCTCCAATGCAATGGCATGTATTGCCAAGGTAGGCTTCCGCGGCTACACTTGTCCACACATCAGTAGTGAGAGCAATTTTACTCTGGGTGGCTTTTATGTCAGTCTACACTGCTTGGAATATCTGCTCGTACTTCCTCTCCATCACTTTGGTAAAATGGGTCCTCGAGGGAAGAGTAACCAGGGTTGAGGACGTGAATCATTTGTCTAAAACCTTCATCCTCCACCATTGATAGTGGCCTAATGTCAGTTACCAACATATTCAGGATAGCATCAGTCACTGCAGCCGCTTGCTGTGGTGTGCACACCTTCCTTTGTACCAAGTTGCTAATGCTGGCTTGTTTCTTTCTGAAATGAGAGAAACCATATAATGAACGTACATAGTATCATCATTTACATGTATCTTAATACATACCTAGTTGATTTAATTAATAATTTCTGACGTAAAAGGCAAATACGCCACCACATTAAAAAAAAGCTAAATTAAAATAAATGGACGTTTCTGTTGTGAATAATAAAGGATTCATTTTAGGCTGCCTCTGAATAATAGCATGAAATATTACAGCACCTTCATAACGTTTAGTTATACTAAAGCGTCACTCAAATCTAAATATATTTATATAGCTTTATTGGGCCCGGCTACATTGATTCATTTTGAAACGAACCTGAGATATTTTTTGTCCGTTACGTTTATTTCCAAATTGGTAACCTTGCGTTTTCTCTCTCAAAACGGAGTCAAATGTGCCGGAGACACATTATCAGCCCTGCGTTAAGGGATAACGTTAACATTACTCACAAAAAAGCTGAACTCATGAACTCACAACACAGAAAATTAAGTCGTCACACTCTCCAAATAGTTCCTAACACTCTGAAAGTTAATAGACAACAGTTGCTGTAGCGCTTCCTTAAAAATTTTTTTCTCGTTAACAAAATATTAAAAACACACAAAGACTGACACGATGGATCAATGTACCCGGGCTATGGACTTAAAAAGTTACGTACTGTGAGTTCTTCCCTTCATCCATGGCTCCAACATGTTTCTCTCGAAGCAATGTTGTACTTCCGTGCCATGCGAGGTCCATGCTGCACATTTTGCAGGAAACGGTCTTATTTGAAGTCTTTAAAGTAAAGTGTTCCCACACTTTTGACGACTTAGGTCGTACACTTTTCTCCATTGAAGCAGTAACCTCAAGATGTTTCTCCGCTGAACTATCCATACTGTTTTCCTCCGCCATTTTTCGAATGTTTCCAGGCAAAGGAGACGGCGTCGTCACAGAAGCTGCACATGACACATCATTGGCTGGCTTACTGGCACCTCATGAGACGTAGCCGCAGCGCATGCGCATAGCATAGATCCAACAAATCGATGACTAAATTAATCGGCAACTATTTTTATAATCGAATTTAATCGATTAGTTGTTGCAGCCCTAGTATAGAGCTGGTCCACCGTTGCACGACCAAGACGAAAACCACACTGATCCTCCTGAATCCGACGTTTGACTATTCGGCGTAGCCTCCTCTCCAGTACACCTGAATACATTTACCGGGAAGGCTGAGGAGTGTGATCCCATGATAGTTGTAACACACCCTCTGGTTCCCCTTCTTAAAGAGAGGAACTACCACCCCGGTCTGCCAATCCAGAGGTACCGCCCCCGATGTCCACGCATTGTTGAAGAGTCTTGTCAACCTAGACAGCCCCACAGCATCCAGAGCCTTAAGGAATTCCGGGTGGATCTCATCCACCCTCGGGGCCTTTTCACCAAGGAGCTTTTTAACTACCTCACTACCTCAGCCCTAGAAATAGGAGAGCCCACCACAAATTCCCCAGGCACTGCTTCCTCATAAGAAGACGTGTTGGTGGGATTGAGGAGGTCTTCGAAGTATTCCCTCCACCGATCCACAACATCCGCAGTTGAGGTCAGCAGAACACCATCCTCACCGTACACGGTGTTGACAGTGCACTGCTTCCCCCTCCTGAGGCAGCGGATGGTGGTCCAGAATTGCTTCGAAGCTGCCCGAAAGTCGTTTTCCATGGCTTCCCCGAACTCCTCCCATATCCGAGTTTTTGCGTCCGCGACCGCCGAAGCCGCACACCGCTTGGAATGTCGGTTCCTGTCAGCTGCCTCTGGAGTCCCATGAGCCAAAAGGACCCGATAGGACTCTTTCTTCAACCTGACGGCATCCCTCACCGCTGGTTCTAGGATTACCGCCACGATAGGCACCAACCACTTTACGGCCACATCTCCAATTGGCCGCCTCGACAATAGAGGCACAGAACATGGTCCACTCGGACTCAATATCCAGTGCCTCCCTTGTGACATGTTCAAAGTTCTCCCGGAGGTGGGAATTGAAATTCTCTCTGAGAAGAGACTCTGCCAGACGTTCCCAGCAGACCCTCACAATGCGTTTGGGCCTGCCAGGTCTGTCCGGCATCCTCCCCCACCATCGGAGCCAACTCACCACCAGATGGTGATGGGTAGAAAGCTCCGCCCCTCTCTTCACCTGAGTGTCCAAAACATAAGACCGCAAATCCGATGACACAACTACAAAGTCGGTCATGGAACTGCGACCGAGGGTGTCCTGGTGCAAAGTGCACATATGGACACCCTTATGTTTGAACATGGTGTTCGTTATGGACAATCTGTGACGAGCACAAAAGTCCAATAACAAAACACCACTCGGGTTCAGATCCGGGCGACCATTCTTCCCAATCACGCCTCTCCAGGTTTCACTGTCATTGCCAACATGAGCATTGAAGTCACCCAGCAAAACAAGGAAATTACCCGAGGGAGAACTCTCCAGTACTCCCTCAAGGGAATCCAAAAAGGGTGGGTACTCTGAGCTGCTGTTTGGTGCGTAAGCACAAACAACAGTCAGGAACCGCCCCCCCACCCGAAGGCGGAGGGAAGATACCCTCTCGTCTACTGGGTTAAAGCCCAACGTGCAGGCTTTGAGCCGGGGGGAAACAAGAATTGCCACCCCAGCCCGTCGCCTCTCATTGCTTGCAACGCCAGAGTGCAGGAGAGTCCAGCCCCACTCGAGAGAAGTGGTTCCAGAACCCTTGCTGTTAGTCGAAGTGAGTCCGACTATATCTAGCCGGAACTTCTTGCTCTTTTCTGTAATATGATCAGAGGATGAATTGTGTTGTGGTAAGTATTCCCCCATACTTCAACACAGTATGTAAGGTATGGGAGTACCAAGGTGCAGTATAGAGTACGGAGTGCATTTTCATTGAGGTATAGTTTTGCTTTGTTTATAATTGAGAGGCTTTTGGAGATTTTTGTTTTAATGTGTCTGACATGAGGTTTCCATGATAGTTTACTATCAATTATTACTCCCAAAAATGTATTCTCATTTACGATTTCAATTTGGGTACCATCAATACTTATTTTCTGTTCAGACGTTATGTTGCGATTTCCAAACATCACTATCTTAGTTTTATTTATATTCAAAGATAATTTATTTGTGTCCATCCATTTTTTTACTATGTTTAATTCTGTTTACTGTATTTATGAGCTCATTATAGTCATCACTACTGTAGAATATATTTGGTCGTCTGCAAATAGTATAAATTTCAGTACTTTGGATGTATTAAACATATCATTAATATATATATTAAACAGTTTTGGCCCCAATACGAACCCTTGGGGGACACCACAAGCAATGCCAAGAGTATCAGATAAAATTTGACCCATTTTAACAAACTGTACCCTCCCTGTTAAATAACTTTTTAACCAGTCACCAACCAACCCCCTAATTCCATATCTTCCCATTTCATCTAGTAGAATTTAATGATTAATGGTATCAAAGGCTTTCTTTAGATCTATAAAATTACCAACTGCATACCTTGTATGCTCCAGTGCATTAGTAATTTCTTCAATAGCTTCAGTTATCGCCATTGAGGTTGTTCGTTTGGACCTAAAGCCATACTGACCGTCATTGATCATATGATGCTTCTGAAGAAAAGATTCAAGTCGAGAGTTAAATAGTTTCTCTAAGATTTTTGAGAACTGAGGCAAAAAAGAGATTGGTCTGTAATTGGTGAAAGCGTGTTTGCTGTCACTTTTGAATATTCAGTATAACTTTTTGAACCAATATCATGATCTCTCTGAATCAAACTGAGGGATTGTTTCTAATAATCTGCAGTATGGCCTCTTTTATTGCTAATAATTTCTTCTAGGTCTGACCGGAGTAATTATACATTATACATTTCTGCGATGTTGAAATTATTAATTATTTATCCTAAATGTTCATAGCTAGACCATAAAATTCCTGTTTACGACCTTCCAAATATGTTTTTTTTAACATTATGAGAGTCCTATGAAATAACACCCACTGAGCCCATCAGTGGCCATGATACTGAACAGCACTCTCGTGATTGGTTTGGTCTAATCTAGTGGCCATTACTAATGTAGTGTTCATATTTTTGTTGATGTAGCCATTTTTATGCTTGAAAATGCTTAATTTACACCAAAAAGACAACATATGCTTAAAAAAACTGCAATTGAGTAAAGCCACACATTTTGAAGTGTGAAGTAGTGAGTGACGACCAGGGATGACGGTATTTTTTCATTTTAAAATATTCTGTAGAAAACAGGTTGTCTTGTATTTGAGGTCTTGAGGGTGTGCTTTCTCATGTCATTTTAAGACCAGTTAAAACAAATTACTCTATAAAGATGCATGCGAAACCAAGATATGGTATGAAAATGGTAAGAATGAAGTCTTAGCCCAGAAGCATAAATAGAATATCTTAGCAGTGGTACCTAAGTTTTTGTGCGCATAACTTTTCGTATGATTCGGTTTGCAAAGAAAATCTTTGTCAAAATATTGCCCTGATTTAAAAAAAAAAAGTTTTTATTGTTAAATTGACCAAACATTACGAATAAAAATTTAGTCGATTCGCCCATGTATATTGATTCAAGGAATTAAGTGTTTAAACAAAGAATACACGTGTTGGTTACTAAGTCTCAGTTTTTACTGAGTATGACTGCCAGCACTTTAAAACATAAGATTAGAAACATTGAATTCAATAAAGAGCAAAGTACGAGTGCGTGGTTCTCACCTTTTCGCCTTGTGAGTGTTCAATAAACGTAAAAGTAATGCCAAATACTTATTTATACATTTCATTCATCATTTATAAATATTTCATTATGTTTTCTTCATGTAAAACTAAAACTGTTCTCCATAAAATGTGCGTTGATGTTTTTGGGTTTACATTATTTCTTATGCGAAAAATTTATTAGATTTCCGTATGCAGCTGAGATAGGCTCCATCAACCCCCGCGAAACCGAAAGGGACAAGCGGTAGAAAATGGATGGATGAATGTGTCGGTCTACATTTAACCTTTTAGAACAGATCACAAATGAAAACTGTGGTCCTTCTGTGCTTATTGTTAAAAAAAATGGGTTATGTTGCTCTTTGCGGTTTTCTGATGTCATCTTTTTATTGCGCATCTCGTCGTTATGTAATTTACATCCTTGGAATTACTTCTGAGCTGGTAAAAATTCTGCCTTAGAAATGAAAATCATACGATCGAATGTGACCCAAAAGGCGTCCTGTTGTTTTGGAATTGTGAGAACATCGGATGATGTACACGTCACATACGCCGTCTAATCAAGGTGCAATTTATAAAGCGTTATTTAGTCCGCTTTGTGTGAACGCTGACCAAACCACATTGAAGTGTTTTTACATTTGGTCCAGACTACAAATGTGAACGCACCCTGAGAACATGTCAGTAAAAGCTAGCCTCTTGTAATTAAGGTCTGTAGATTTTTTTTTTTCAAGCAAACCAGCAGGTGGCACCAAAATGATTCCTTGAATTTTAGAAAGCAAACAATAAGATAATGGTGATCAACAGAAGCAGATCATCAAATGATTATGAAACAGCTAACAAATATGATATCAGCGAGTTTATTGTACGGAGATGGTAAGCCCGGAAAGATGGACTAAACGCACAGTCGTAAAATAAGGCTCATTATTGGGGTTCTAAAACTGGGCGATTCAATGAGATTGACAGTAAAGATTATTAATATGTGACTGTAAAATGTAAAAAGAGAACTCATGGACTTAGATTTTTTTTTTTAAATATATATACATATTTTTACATAAACAAGAAAAGTAACAAACGAGTCGTCTTATATTCAGGTCAGTACAGTATTGTGTTTCTTTTGATTGAAGGATTTTTCTTGAGTGTATCAGCAGTACTAGCCTACCTGAAGCCTTGTGTTTAAGATAAATAAACCCCCGATAAGAGGAATATTGTTACGCTCACTCTGAAAGAATTCCACTCAGATCTGTGTGATACTATTGTGTTTGCCAAGTGGGTGTCAAAGATGTCCACAATAGAGCGAAACGAAAACAAAGTGGAGCTTTGTGCCATCAAAGCTGCTCTGCCATGCAAACACTCGACCAACAAATCTGTAAGTCATAAAAAATTAGGGGTGTAACGATTCGTTTGAACAACGATTCGATTGGAATCATAATTTGACTTTACCGATACGATTTGGGGACACATTAGTTTATTTAGAACGTTCCCATCCGAATCGATTTAATGAGCTGAAATCAATTCAGTAACTTAAAAAAAAAATCAAACAGTGTGACTGAAATACTTTAAATACTGGATATTGGACACCATATTTATATTTCCTATAATCCTGTTATTTCGTGTAAGGAAATTATGTATATATGAATTATGGATACAAACAAACATGTAATCAACAATTAATGACCAATGCAGTCACATTTTATTTGAATAAAGTGCAACCAACACTGTAGTTTGATTTAACAAGAGGAAACATTTTCTGTTCTCATTTTCAACATTCCAAACATTTTCAATAAAAGTACAGCAACCAACATTTTAACAGTACATGTACCTGCTACTTCTGCTTTTGTTTTTAAACATAAAATATTACAATATTCATATCAAAAAGGAAGTGCAACCAACTTCACTTCAGGTTAAATTAACAGTAGGGTTATCTAAGAAATGAAGTGCAACCAAATATTTTCGGATTAAATGAGCAGTGGTTTGACCTGCTACTAGTCTCACTTTAAGAAATAGCTGCAGTGGTAGAGAAAAGTCACAACAAATGCAAATGCTACAGCACAACAACATGAAGCCACAACACAAAAACTTTCAACTTTTGTTTTGCGATGATGTTGTAAACATGCAGACTGACTTGAGTAACTTTAAACGTCCTTGTTATTAAAAGTGCTAAACTTCATATAAAGTCTGCCGCTCTTAAATCCAATTTTTTAGTTTTCCTAGTATCAATACATGCAATTGATTTTCTTTTAAAACGACATTGGATTGATATATAATAAACTTTCCAAGCACAAATGGAAGTAGTTGAATCTTAAGAATATAAATCGACTTATCGAGGAATCATTACAAAATATTTTTAAAAATGTAATTTGTTAATTTATACTCCTGTCCCAAAACTAACCCTAGCCTCAGCCCGTAGCCCCAACAATAACCCTATTCATAAATCTACCCCGAACTCCGACCTGAGCGATGACCGTATCTCTACATGCAACACTAACTCTAAACCTAGCAGTAAACCTAACTCTATCCTTAACCCCAGCAATAACCTTAATCCTAACTCTTTCCCAAACCCCAGCAATAACCTTAATCCTAACTCTTTCCCAAACCCCAGCAATAACCTTAATCCTAACTATTTTCAAAACCCAACAATAAACCAAATCCAAACTCTATCCATAACCCCAATTCCAACCCAAGCAATAACCCCAACTCCAGCAGTAACCCTAATCCTAACTCTATCCCTACCCCAACAACAACAATTCTAACCTTATCCCTAAGCCTAACTATCCATAACCCCATCCGTCACCCCTCTGAACCCCAACCTTAATACCAGCAATAACCCTTGCTATAACCCTAATCCTAAAACCAGCAATAACCCTTGCTATAATCCTTGCTATGACCCTAATCCCAAAAACAGCAATAACTCTAATCCTAACTCTATCCCCAACCCCAGCATTAACCCCAAACTTGGTAAACTTTCCAAGCACAAATGGAAGTAGTTGAATCTTAAGAATATAAATCGACTTATCGAGGAATCGTTACAAAATGTTTTTTTAAATGTAATTTGTTAATTTATACTCCTGTCCCAAAACTAACCCTAGCCTCAGCCCGTAGCCCCAACAATAACCCTATTCATAAATCTACCCCGAACTCCGACCTGAGCGATGACCGTATCTCTACATACAACACTAACTCTAAACCTAGCAGTAAACCTAACTCTATCCTTAAACCCAGCAATAACCTTAATCCTAACTCTTTCCCAAACCCCAGCAATAACCTTAATCCTAACTATTTTCAAAACCCCAACAATAAGCCAAATCCGAACTCTATCCATAACCCCAACTCCAGCAGTAATCCTAATCCTAACTCTATCCCTACCCCAACAACAACAATTCTAACCTTATCCCTAAGCCTAACTATCCATAACCCCATCCGTCACACCTCTGAACCCCAACCTTAATACTAGCAATAACCCTTGCTATAATCCTTGCTATGACCCTAATCCTAAAAACAGCAATAACTCTAATCCTAACTCTATCCCCAACCCCAGCATTAACCCCAAACTTAACCCCAACACTAGCCAACCCAAACCTTAACCCCAACGCCACTTTCCTATACTATTTGCAAATTCAAAATCATTTAAGTTTGCTTCCATTGATACTTTCTGGTCTGGGAAATAAACAAAACTTCCTGAACATTGTCGTCCATTGTTGAGATCACACCTTTTACAGGTCAAATATGTGTCACCTTTTGGTCAATAAGCAACTGGCATAAGCATCAAGGTCTTGGCTGCACCCAAGTATGTCAGAAAGGTACATTTGACTGATTTGTGATCTAGGTGCCTAAAAAAGGACACCTCCGAAAACAAATTCGACCAAATAAATTTTGGGGTCCCCCATCCCAATCCTTTCTCTCTGTGTGCAACTGCCGTTTCCTGGTAAACAATAAGAGTGACACCTCATCTTTATTTGAGCAATATGACAGGACACAAAAATAGGTATTTACTGCAGTTAATCATTAAGCATTTCGTATTTCAGAGTATGAATATGAATGTTTGACTAAGGAGCGCATGAAGAGAAATTAATGTTTTATTTCTCCTTGTTTGACTTCTTACATTCTGCTTTCATGAAAAAAAAGGCTCACGACGTCGCTCTTATCTCGCTCCAACACGCAGCTCGCTTTCGCCATTTTTCACTTTCTGTTCTTGTTGTTGTCTCAGCCTTAGCAACCAGGACCACTTTAAGCCCTGCCTTTGTTTCCTAGCACATAACACTCTCTTATTTTTTCAGATCAAATTAACAAGCTATAATGTTATTAATAACAACATACATACTATTATTAATGATTCAAATATCATAATTATATGATGGATAATATTAAATATGCCTGATGACTTTTAGGATACAGGTCAGAGACATATATCTATACCAAATATCATTAAGAAGCTCAACATGCCTGATTTAAAAAGTTTCAATTAATTATCCAAAGCTTTTAAAAACTTAATATGTTTGAGACATAAACTTGTTGCCATGTATTCATTTTATCATAACTACCTTCAAATTTAAAAAACATTTACATTTCCAGTCAATAACCAAAGAAACTTACTCATTATTATAAAACATATACAATAGTACCTCGGGATATATCGTTTAACTGGTTCTGTAATGCATCTTATATCTCAAAAAACTCATATTGCAAAACGCCATCGCCTATTACAGTGGAACCTCAATTTACAAATTTAATTGGTCTTTCGTGAATGAAAAAATGTGTATTGTGAAGCAAAGTTCCCCATAAGGAACAATATAAACATGAATAATTGATTCCGGCCTCGACAAAAGTCTCTATTTTAGTAAAAGGATGCAAACTTGTGAGGACATTATAACAGGGTTTCCCCCACACTGGCAATATACCTGTGGCATTGGGGGCGTGGTCAACGTGACGTCATCGTATCATTTGCATAATTTTCAATGACTCATATATATTCCTTTAAAAAGGCAAAAAAAAGTTATACTTGCATTTGAAAATGTAATATTAATAATAACATATTTTTTCTTATCGTTTTGCTCTATTTTTCAATTGTTGCTGCTTATACAATGTACTTGCTGAGACTTTTTCAAGTTTCTAGAGGCTTCCCCTTTTCTTTAGTATAAACAACTAGCAACAAATCTAGCATCTTTTTCAGGTGTTATTGTAGAGCAGGGGTCCCTAAACTACGGCCCGCGGGCCGGATCCGGCCCCCCAGCATCCAAAATCCGGCCCACAGGAAGTCCCAAGTTTAAAAAAAAAAAAAATAATAATAATTTTTTTTTTTTTTTTTTTTTTTTAAATCTTTCCTTTCTAATCCATTTTCTACCGCTTGTTACTCTAAAAATGAATTTTCCCATCGATAACGTGACAATGTTAAATGTTGATGAACATCAATGTTAATTGATGTTAAATGACAAAACGGATTATATATATATATATATATATATATATATATATATATATACAGTGGGGCAAAAAAGTATTTAGTCAGCCACCGATTGTGCAAGTTCTCCCACTTAAAATGATGACAGAGGTCTGTAATTTTCATCATTGGTACACTTCAACTGTGAGAGACAGAATGTGAAAAAAAAATCCAGGAATTCACATTGTAGGATTTTTAAAGAATTTATTTGTAAATTAGGGTGGAAAATAAGTATTTGGTCAATAACAAAAATTTAACTCAATACTTTGTAATATAACCTTTGTTGGCAATAACAGAGGTCAAACGATTACTATAGGTCTTTCCCAGGTTTGCACACACAGTAGCTGGTATTTTGGCCCATTCCTCCATGCAGATCTTCTCGAGAGCAGTGATGTTTTGGGGCTGTCGCCGAGCAACACGGACTTTCAACTCCCTCCGCAGATTTTCTATGGGGTTGAGGTCTGGAGACTGGCTAGGCCACTCCAGGACTTTCAAATGCTTCTTACGGAGCCACTCCTTCGTTGCTCGGGCGGTGTGTTTGGGATCATTGTCATGCTGGAAGACCCAGCCATGTTTCATCTTCAAAGTTCTCACTGATGGAAGGAGGTTTTGGCTCAAAATCTCACGATACATGGCCCCATTCATTCTTTCCTTAACACGGATCAGTCGGCCTGACCCCTTAGCAGAAAAACAGCCCCAAAGCATGATGTTTCCACCCCCATGCTTCACAGTAGGTATGGTGTTCTTGGGATGCAACTCAGTATTGTTCTTCCTCCAAACACGACGAGTTGAGTTTATACCAAAAAGTTCTATTTTGGTTTCATCTGACCACATGACATTCTCCCAATCCTCTGCTGTATCATCCATGTGCTCTCTGGCAAACTTCAGACGGGCCTGGACATGCACTGGCTTAAGCAGGGGGACACGTCTGGCACTGCAGGATTTGATTCCCTGTCGGCGTAGTGTGTTACTGATGGTAACCTTTGTTACTTTGGTCCCAGCTCTCTGCAGGTCATTCACCAGGTCCCCCCGTGTGGTTCTGGGATTTTTGCTCACCATTCTCATGATCATTTTGACCCCAGGGGATGAGATCTTGCGTGGAGGGCCAGATCGAGGGAGATTATCAGTGGTCTTGTATGTCTTCTATTTTCTGATAATTGCTCCCACAGTTGATTTTTTCACACCAAGCTGCTTGCCTATTGTAGATTCACTCTTCACAGTCTGGTGCAGGTCTACAATTCTTTTCCTGGTGTCCTTCGACAGCTCTTTGGTCTTGGCCATAGTGGAGTTTGGAGTCTGACTGTTTGAGGCTGTGGACAGGTGTCTTTTATACAGATAACAAGTTCAAACAGGTGCCATTAATACAGGTAACGAGTGGAGGACAGAAGAGCTTCTTAAAGAAGAAGTTACAGGTCTGTGAGAGCCAGAGATCTTCCTTGTTTGAAGTGACCAAATACTTATTTTCCACCATAATTTACAAATAAATTCTTCAAAATTCCTACAATGTGAATTCCTGGATTTTTTTCCACATTCTGTCTCTCACAGTTGAAGTGTACCTATGATGAAAATTACAGACCTCTGTCATCATTTTAAGTGGGAGAACTTGCACAATCGGTGGCTGACTAAATACTTTTTTGCCCCACTGTATATATATATATATATATATATATATATATATATATATATATATATATATATACATACAGCCTGGCCCCTGGCCAAATTTTTTTAACCCAATGCGGCCCCCGAGTCAAAAAGTTTGGGGACCCCTGTTGTAGAGTGTACTCGTACGAGGTCAAGGACTCTTTTGGCTTGTCGCTCGATGTCCGCAACAAACATCGAAAGGTGCAGCGAGCGTGACGTCCAACTTGCTTTGTGCTGCTGCTACAGTTGGACTTTCTCTCTTTAAAAGTCGTCTTAATATTTTGCACATTTTGTAGATCGCTCTCCACGTGTATATCTCGGACGTATTAAAGTACGTCCACATCGCAGACATGTTGCCTCCGTCCAGACAATCTTGTGCGTATTGCTCACGTCATCACAACATCCGTTTTCGGCGGTCACATTTTCGGAATAGACACGTTATTGATATCAATAAAAAATGCATAGGATAAAAATATGAAAAAAATGTTTTCTTCTATGGCGGAAGAAAGCCATAAGTAAAGAAAGTTGGTTGCATGAACAAGGGCACTCGCTCTCTGGAAACCGAGCTTTGTAGGAAGTGATCACTGATCAGTGGGAGTGACATGCTAACAGCCAATCAGGTAACAGTATTAACTATCTGTTTGGTTGCACCATCTTGTTGTCTTGCTGTTGATTCTGTGCATGGAGTGAGAAGAGCAAGTAAAACAAACGTCACCTTGACAGTATGGCAGTTTTTTGGAGTTCTTTTAAAGGGTCAAGAGTCAGACCAATGTGGGTTACTTTTGCCGTGCTCAGCCATTTTGTCTCTCACCAATCTCGGAGGCTGTGGGTGAAAGGCAGGTAACAGTTCCGAGAATTTTGGTTTTGTTGTGTTCTTTGCTGGAAAAACACCACAACAGCAGGACACACTTGACGCCACTTTATTCAGGCTCCACAACACGTTTTGCGCGCTCTTTTCTTTTCAACCCTCGTCCGTTTCCTATTTGGGTATACAGAAACAACAGGTAGGAATGTATAAATAAAAAAATATAACCAATGTGTTACTTATTACTAATTTGGTCCAATAATATTAGAATAATAATTACTGTATAACAAATTCCTTTCCATACTAACGGTAAATAACAGACTAAATTAAATGTTACACAGCCATAACTTTGTGGCACTAAACCTGCCGAAAATAGTTATTCTCTGGTTTGTCTGTATTTTTACACTTCATTACTATTACTACTATTTTGTTACATTTTAATAAGCATTTCTTACATATTCCTTATTTTTGCCCTTTCATTTTAAGAGTTTATTAAGTGTTCAATGTGATTTTAGAAATGTGTCTATTGATTGTTTTCCATGCTTGTGTTTACATTTCCTTTCCTTTACTGCCTTGATAACTGAGGGGATAAAGGATACATTTGAAACAAAAATGTTTACATTTAATATTTATTTTTTAACAATTATCGATATAGACTGATATAAATCAGTTATGTTGTGGTAAAGTTTTTCAGCCACGTCGCTCAGTCCTAATCACTAGTCAATAGTGCGCAAATAATATATATATATATATATCCAATCGTACTGTAACGACCTGGTGTTAATGTTCATGTTCGTGTGTTATTGATGTTCATTGTTCCCATTAACGTGAACACACCGTGCCTGAACTTGGAGGAGAATGAGGAAGTGTGTGTCTGGGTGTAAAGCATTGATATGGAAGTGCTTGCACCGCAGGGAATACATGTTGGAATTGTGCCGGTTGTTAGCAAAAATTGGCAATAAAAGTTTAAAAGACAGTCAGTCAGACTTTTTGTGACTTAATCTGGATGCTACAATACATTATATTAATTTCATTTGTTTTCACCTTTAAAAAAACATAGTTTTTTTTAGCTTTTTTATATATATATAATTTGTATACATATATACGCTGTATCTGTGTGTGTGTATCATTCCAGCTGCACACCATCAGCTTCTTCATATTTTCATAGATAAAATGTCCACTTTTTAGATATTTGTATCGTCCTTGACTGAAGTTATGGACTCATTCTGTCTCAGCATGGTGCAGACTAGCAGTGCAATGCTTTAACTTTTTTGCCATCTTAGCGAGCTACACACTCTGTGATGCGTTTGATTTATTTCTTTAATTCAATGAATATTATCTGCTTAGTCTTGTCCTTCACACTCACTCTCTTAGTTACCATGGTTGCAAAACAAAGTTATGTCTATCTCTAGCTATAAGCTAATGCAAGCGAGTGAATGTTTCCTATGGGTTCACTGTACACACATTTATACTAGCAACCAAAAGAATAACAATTGGTCGAGATACAGACTTGGGCACTTGTATCCCAAAGTATTGTACAACTGTATCTCTAGTATATTATTTTAAACAATCAAAGAAAATAAGAACATTCCACAATTGGCAGTCATGACGAATAGACGCTTGTCAACTGTGACTCATCCGGAAAGTTTCAATAAAATGGATCAGGATGATGAGGGCAAATAGTCATGTAATGTTAACACAAGGCAGGCTTCATAAGTGGACTTTTTAAGGTGTGGCCAACCAAAGCACTTTTTTCCACACAGGTATTTTCATTTAGCAGAAAAAAAAACCTCACTTCCTTTTCTTGATACACAGAAGTAATTCATTACCCAAAGCAACTGAAAAGAGGAATTACCGTTAATCATCATGCAACTTCCGTTCAGCGTTTTGTTCTATAAATAATCTTACACGGCTTATAGAAGAATAGGTTATTTCAATTATTTTCAAAAGAAGTGTGTACAAATTGTGAAGATGTTTGCGTACACACAAGTAAGTTTTGCGTCTCACTTTTGTAACAAACGGAACAAGCACTCCCTACATGGAATGGATGAAACCAAACGAGTGCCTCTGTCCACAAATATTTGACAAGGAGTGACTAAAAAGCATCACTGGAGAATGCACTCATAGAAAATACACAACATATAATACATGTAGTTTACTTAAGGAAATACAGTTTTTGTGATTGGCTACTATTGAGGAAGTTAATGGAGAATATACAGGTAAAAGCCAGTAAATTAGAATATTTGGAAAAACTTGATTTATTTCAGTAATTGCATTCAAAAGGTGTAACTTGTACATTATATTTATTCATTGCACACAGACTGATGCATTCAAATGTTTATTTCATTTAATTTTGATGATTTGAAGTGGCAACAAATGAAAATCCAAAATTCCGTGTGTCACAAAATTAGAATATTACTTAAGGCTAATACAAAAAAGGGATTTTTAGAAATGTTGGCCAACTGAAAAGTATGAAAATGAAAAATATGAGCATGTACAATACTCAATACTTGCTTGGAGCTCCTTTTGCCTCAATTACTGCGTTAATGCGGCGTGGCATGGAGTCGATGAGTTTCTGGCACTGCTCAGGTGTTATGAGAGCCCAGGTTGCTCTGATAGTGGCCTTCAACTCTTCTGCGTTTTTGGGTCTGGCATTCTGCATCTTCCTTTTCACAATACCCCACAGATTTTCTATGGGGCTAAGGTCAGGGGAGTTGGCGGGCCAATTTAGAACAGAAATACCATGGTCCGTAAACCAGGCACGGGTAGATTTTGCGCTGTGTGCAGTCGCCAAGTCCTGTTGGAACTTGAAATCTCCATCTCCATAGAGCAGGTCAGCAGCAGGAAGCATGAAGTGCTCTAAAACTTGCTGGTAGACGGCTGCGTTGACCCTGGATCTCAGGAAACAGAGTGGACCGACACCAGCAGATGACATGGACAAATAAGATGCCAAAAACCAACCACTTTCATGTGGTATTAGACAGCAAGGAGGAACTTTTTTTCTCCTCCATTTGAAAACGTGGACGTTTGTCATCACTACTGTCTGATTCCAATCAATGCAAGTCATCAGAATCAGGTAATACACCAACTTATATTCTTGTCTTCATGAAAGAAAGGAATCTATATGTGTTAAACATGCATGTATATTCATTAAAACACCTTTAACATGTAAACAAAAACGGCAAAATAAATAAATACAAATTATATACTGTATATATCAATGTATGTATATATATGTGTGTATATATTTATATATATGTGTGTATATATATATATATATATGTGTGTGTGTGTGTATATATATACACACACACACATATATATATATATATATATATATATATATATATATATATATATATATATATATATATATATATGTATATATGTGTGTGTGTATATGTTACTCATCAGTTACTCAGTACTTGAGTAGTTTTTTCACAACATACTTTTTACTTTTACTCAAGTAAATATTTGGGTGACTACTCCTTACTTTTACTTGAGTAATAAATCTCTAAAGTAACAGTACTCTTACTTGAGTACAATTTCTGGCTACTCTACCCACCTCTGCATATATGTATGTATATATTCACATTAGGGCTGCAACTAACGATTAATTTGATAATCGATTAATCTGTCAATTATTACTTCGATTAATAATCGGATAAAAGAGACAAACTACATTTCTATCCTTTCCGGTATTTTATTGAAAAAAAAAAAACAGCATACTGGCGCCATGTTCTTTCAACTTGCCAAATAAAACAAGGAAAATGTTACAAAAATGCACACTTTTGACACCCCTGCTATAGATAATAACAAATTAAATCGATAAAAAGCAGAGCCTGACGACGCATGCGCGTTTATCACAACTCTCTCGCTCTCTCTGTCTCTCCCCCTCCCTCCCTATGCGCATAGCATAGATCCAACGAATCGATGACTAAATTAATCGCCAACAATTTTTATAATCAATTTAATCGATTAGTTGTTGCAGCCCTAATTCACATATGTGTACATATACATGCATATATATGCATGTATGTATGTATACACCTGTGCCCCCCCCCCCCCCAAGGAAAAGGGGAGCAGAGGAGAAAAGAAAAGAAACTGCAGATCAACTGGTCTAACAGGGGGGCTATTTAAAGGCTAGAGTATACAAATGAGTTTTAAGATGGGACTTAAATGCTTCTACTGAGGTAGCATCTCTAATTGTTACCGGGAGGGCATTCCATAGTACTGGAGCCCCAATAGAAAACGCTCTATAGCCCGCAGACTTTTTTTGGGCTCTGGGAATCACTAATAAGCCGGAGTTCTTTGAACGCAGATTTCTTGCCGGGACATATGGTACAATACAATCAGCAAGATAGGATGGAGCTAGACCGTGTAGTATTTTATACGTAAGTAGTAAAACCTTAAAGTCACATCTTAAGTGCACAGGAAGCCAGTGCAGGTGAGCCAGTATAGGCGTAATATGATCAAACTTTCTTGTTCTTGTCAAAAGTCTAGCAGCCGCATTTTGTACCAATTGTAATCTTTTAATGCTAGACATAGGGAGACCCCAAAATAATACGTTACAGTAGTCGAGACGAGACGTAACGAACGCATGAATAATGATCTCAGCGTCGCTAGTGGACAAAATGGAACGGATTTTAGCGATATTACGGAGATGAAAGAAGGCCGTTTTAGTAACACTCTTAATGTGTGACTCAAAGGAGAGAGTTGGGTCGAAAATAATACCCAGATTCTTTACTGATTCCCCTTGTGTAATTGTTTGGTTGTCAAATGTTAAGGTGGTATTATTAAATAAATGTCGGTGTTTAGCAGGACCAATAATCAGCATTTCCGTTTTCTTGGCGTTGAGTTGCAAGAAGTTAGCGGACATCCATTGTTTAATTTCATTAAGACACGCCTCCAGCTGACTACAATCCGGCGTGTTGGTCAGCTTTAGGGGCATGTAGAGTTGGGTGTCATCAGCATAGCAATGAAAGCTAACACCGTATTTGCGTATGATGTCGCCTAGCGGCAGCATGTAAATACTAAAGAGTGCAGGGCCAAGAACCGAACCCTGAGGAACTCCGCACGTTACCTTAACATAGTCCGAGGTCACATTATTATGGGAGACGCACTGCATCCTGTCAGTAAGATAAGAGTTAAACCACGACAAAGCTAAGTCTGACATACCAATACGTGTTTTGATACGCTCTAATAAAATATTATGATCGACGGTATCGAAAGCAGCGCTAAGATCAAGAAGCAGCAACATAGATGACGCATCAGAATCCATCGTTAGCAGTAGATCATTAGTCATTTTTGCGAGGGCTGTCTCCGTAGAGTGATTTGCCCTGAAACCGGATTGAAAAGGTTCACAGAGATTGTTAGACACTAAGTGTTCATTTAGCTGCTGTGCGACAATTTTTTCGAGGATTTTCGAAATAAAGGGAAGGTGGGACACCGGTCGGTAGTTTACCATGAGGTCAGGATCGAGGTTAGGTCTTTTGAGCAGAGGATGAATAGCCGCTTTCTTGAATGCTAGGGGAACAGTGCCAGAGGAAAGTGATAAGTTTATAATATTTAGCACTGATGGACCTAATAATACAAAAAGCTCCTTGATAAGTTTCCCAGGAAGTGGGTCAAGTAAACATGTTGTTTGTTTTATCCCACTTACACGCTGTAATAGTTCCTCTAATGTTATTTCATCAAAAAGAGAGAGACTATTTTGTATTGCAGTATCCGTCGTAGATACAGTTGTATCTGTGTTCATAGAACCCAGTTGTAGCTGGGATGCGTTGTCTTTAATCTCCTTTCTAATGAGTTCAATTTTCTTATTAAAGAAATTCAGAAAGTCATCTGCCGAGTGGGTGGAGCTATTGGGAGGAGTCCCTTGTTGGGTTAGCAATGCTACTGTACTAAACAAAAATTTAGGGTCGTTTTTATTGAGGCGGATGAGATTTGAGTAATATTTAGCTTTAGCTAAGGTAAGCATGCGTTTATACGATATTAAACTATCACTCCATGCTTGATGGAAAACCTCAAGCTTGGTCGCGCGCCATTTGCGTTCCAACTTTCTACATGATAATTTATGAGCTCTGGTTTCTTCTGTAAACCATGGGGTGCGCCTTTTAGGGGCCCTTTTTTGTTTTAGCGGTGCTATACTATCAATGGTTTTGCGCAGGGCATTGTCAAAGTTGTTAGTGAGGTTATCAATAGAGCCGACATAATTTGGGAATGGTGCCATTACCGAAGGCAGTAGGTTAGCAAGAGTCATCGTTGTGGCAGCATTAATGTTGCGGCTGCTATAGCAGTTATTATTATTATTAGTTTGTTGACAATGAGTCAGAACTTCGAATTGTATAAGGTAATGATCGGACATTACTTTAGTATACGGGAGTATCATAACTTTGGAGGTGGTGACACCCCTGACCAGCACTAGATCTATCGTATTGCCGTTGCGATGCGTAGGTTCATTTATTATTTGTGTAAGACCACAACTATCAATTATAGTCTGGAGCGCCATGCACTGAGGGTCCGATGGGGTATTCATATGGATATTAAAGTCCCCCATTATGATTATATTGTCTGCGTGCGTCACTAGATCAGCAACGAACTCTGAGAATTCATTAATAAAGTCCGAGTAGGGCCCTGGGGGGCGGTAGATAACAGCCATATCGAGAGGCAGCGGTGCGACAGACCTCATAGTAAGCACCTCAAACGATTTGTATTTATTATTTAGGTTAGGGGTAAGGTTAAAGTTTTCATTGTATATTAGTGTGACCCCCCCACCCCTTTTAAGGGGACGGGCAATATGCGCATTCGTATAGTTAGGAGGAGATGCCTCATTTAGCGCAAAAAATTTGTCTGGTTTGAGCCAGGTTTCGCTAAGACCAATGACGTTAAGATTGTTGTCTCTAATGACCTCATTAACTAATAACGTTTTGGGAGACAATGATCTTATGTTTAAAAAGCCCATATTATAAGTATTGGGCTGTTTTGACGAGTTTTTGTTTAAATTATCCGTAGTAGAAATATTAATAATGTTGCGTTTATTATACGTAGTGCACTTTAAATAGTTTCGACCATATCTAGGAATTGATACGACGGGAATTTTCAGATTGTTTGCTTGATGCTGCGATCGACTGAACGCATCATGATTTGCCACCTCAGTAGAATGCATATCTACCCCGGAAACATTCACAACAGAAAACACATTATGTGAGTTGTGTGTTATTCTAAGAAAATTGCTATGCGTACAGGAATTATCCAGCCTGGTGCTGGCTAGTTCTAGCTTAACTGACTCCTCACCCGGACTAGCAGGCTCTGTAATTGCCTGTGACCGGGCTTGCTCTAGTGTAGGTAGTCAAATGTGACTTAAACAGTAGTCTATGTTCTTAGACAGGATGATGGCGCCGTCATGGTTAGGATGAAGGTCATCCCTCATCAGCAAGCCTGGTTTGCCCCAGAAAGAGGGCCAATTATCAATAAACGTTAGTCCCTGTTGTCTACAGATAAACGAGACTAATCTGCTATATCTCTCATCATTGCCTCTCGCAGGCAGGGGGCCAGAGACAATTACTCGATGCCTGGACATCTTTCTAGCGAGATCACAAGTCCTGGTTATGTTTCTCTTTGTAATCTCTGACTGTCTCATTCTAGTGTCATTGGAGCCAACGTGTACAACTATATTCGCATAACTAGTGGTGCGATTAGCCTGTCGTACGTGTTTACTGCTGCGAGTTAGCTCCCTAAGATTAGCCTCAATGTCAGGTGCTCGGGCCCCAGGGATGCACTTAATTGTGGCTGGTTTGCTAAGCTTTATGTTTCGGGTGATGGAGTCCCCTATGACTAAGGTGTGGTGCCCGGTAGACTGGGGTGTAGGACTAGCTAAAGAGCTAAATCTATTATGCGTCTCAACCGGTACACCGTAGCTTGTAGGCCGCTTAGGACTACTACAGGCTGGGCTAGTTAGCTCGCTACAGCTAACGCTAGCAGATGTGTCCGCAACATCTAAAGTTACGAGATTACTCTGCTCTAACTGGCGGACACGGCCCTCTAGCAGAGCCAGCCTCTCCGTGAGTAAGGTGCAAGACGCGCAGGAAGCCATACTCACGGTGTTTTCTGTCACCGAGTGAAGTTCCTGCTGTCTTCCGAGAAGTCGTGGTCACGGTGTGCAGGAGTAGATTCCTTCTGACCGGCGACGCCTTTCTCCGCGCTAGCTTCGTTAGCTTAGCAGCTAGCTGCTAGCTAGATGAGGGTGTGGAAGTCGCTTCCTAGCGGTTCCGCTGATCACACACGTCACAGGAGACCGGCGTCCAGAGTTGAACAAAGTTTTAATATACATCGATAGTTTTGCGCTATTTGACTTTTCAGTCTCTCAAAAGTCTCTCCAACTCTCCACTCATATGGCTCATATGATGCAGTCATTAGACTCGGTTAGAAACGCGACAATGGGAAAGTCAAAGGAAAAAATTAATCATTGACTTGAACAAGTCAGGAAAGTCATTTGGAGCCATTTCAAAGCAGCTTCAGGTCCCAAGAGCAACTGTGCAGACAAGTTTTTGTAAGTATAAAGTGCATGGCACAGTTTTATCACTGCCACGATCAGGAAGAAAATGCAAGCTATTACCTGCTGCTGAGAGAAAATTGGTCAGGATGATCAAGAGTCAATCGAGAACCACCAAAAAGCAGGTCTGCAATGAATTGGAAGCTGCTGGAAAACAGGTGTTTGTGTCCACAGTCAAGTGTGTTTTGCATCGCTATGGACTGAGAGGCTACCAAGCAAGAAGGAAGCCCTTGCTCCAGAAGCGACACCTTAAGGCTCGTTTAAAGTTTGCTGCTGATCACATGGACTAAGATAAGACCTTCTGGAGGAAAGTTCTGTGGTCAGATGAAACAAAAATGTAGCTGTTTGACCACAATACCCAGCAATATGTTTGGAGTAGAACAGGTGAGGCCTTTAATCCCAGGAACACCATATACATATATACACTGTTTAAAGTGTGTGTCAACTTTTGACCACGACGGTACACATGTGTTTATAAACACATATGTTTGTATATGTAAATATGTATGTGTATATACTGTATGTATATATCTTTGGATGTCTTTGTATTTCTGTATGTGTATGCCTTTATATATTATACATGTTATGATTTTTGTATATATGATTATATATATGATTGTATATATATATATATATATATATATATATATACAATCATAAGGGGTCGAAAGCCTTTGATAGAGTCAACCATCAGAAACTGTTTTTAAAACTGAAAGAGAGGGGCGTGCTTGATAGTATCATCAGAAATCTGTCATAATGGTTGTGCCTGATCAGAATTCTGTCATATTGGTATGCTAATCAGAGCATGCAGATCAGATAGGGTGATACATTTTCAGCAACATTTAAGGTCAAAATCACCTTGTTCAAACAACAAAACCAACACAGTGCATAAACTCACAACAAATTACACACCTGCAAATCAGTCAGCTGTTGCCGTATCCGTAATACGCCGTGTGTCTTGACCTCCGCCGAACCCCTGAGGCCGACTCACCGAACCCCTAGGGTTCGATTTTAAGAACCACTGCTTTATACATGTCAATCACTTCTTTCGATGCATAGATACAAAGGTCAGTACCATGCTTGGTTTTAAAACCAAACTGATTGTCAGCAGTGGTAAGAAAAGCGCTTAAGCGGTCTAATAAAATTCTCTCTCTAACTTTAGAAAGTAAAATCCATGCTTCCCACCTTACCTGCCTTGTCCTTGATGACCGGCACCAGAGTGGCAGCCAGCATGGAGTCAGGCCTGTAAAACAGATGGAAAGCAGGACCGCTACTCTGGGGCTTGCATGTTTCAGGTGTTCTGCAGTTATATGATCAGGGCCACTGGCTTTATTATCAGCTAGTTGGGATATTGCCTGCAGCACCTCACGTACAGTGACTCCAACAGCCTCACAGTTGTGGATGCTGCCTATATCAAAGGGGTAACTTTTAACACAATTAAAAAGTGCAGAATAGTGCTGCCTCCATTTCTCAGCTATGTTATCAGCTCCAACTACACCCTCAATTGTGCCTCGGTTCATGTGTTCACCTCTTTCCAGAATCCACTGATATTGCAGTTAAAGGGGAACATTATCACAATTTCAGAATGGTTAAAACCATTAAAAATCAGTTCCCAGTGGTTTATTTTATTTTTCAAAGTTTTTTTCAAAATTTTACCCATCACGCAATATCCCTAAAAAAAGCTTCAAAGTGCCTGATTTTAACCATCGTTATATACACCCGTCCATTTTCCTGTGACGTCACATAGTGATGCCAACACAAACAAACATGGCGGATAGAACAGCAAGTTATAGTGACATTAGCTCGGATTCAGACTCGGATTTCAGCGGCTTAAGCGGTTCAACAGATTACGCATGTATTGAAACGGATGGTTGTAGTGTGGAGGCAGGTAGCCAAAACCAAATTGAAGAAGAAACTGAAGCTATTGAGCCATATCGGTTTGAACCGTATGCAAGCGAAACCGACGAAAACGACACGACAGCCAGCGACACGGGAGAAAGCGAGGACGAATTCGGCGATCGCCTTCTAACCAACGATTGGTATGTGTTTGTTTGGCATTAAAGGAAACTAACAACTATGAACTAGGTTTACAGCATATGAAATACATTTGGCAACAACATGCACTTTGAGAGTGCAGACAGCCCAGTTTTCATCAATTAATATATTCTGTAGACATACCCTCATCCGCTCTCTTTTCCTGGGAGTCTGGCGGCAGATTTCTTTGACTTTATGGTTGGAAATGCATCTGCTTTGAGTGTCACAGGATATCCACACATTCTTGCCATCTCTGTCGTAGCATAGCTTTCGTGGGTAAAGTGTGCGGAACAAACGTCCAATTTCTTGCCACTTTCGCATCTTTGGGCCACTGGTGCAACTTGAATCCGTCCCTGTTGGTGTTGTTACACCCTCCGACAACACACCGACGAGGCATGATGTCTCCAAGGTACGGAAAACAGTCGAAAAAACGGAAAATAACAGAGCTGATTTGACTCGGTGTTTGTAATGTGTTTGAGAAAATGGCGGATTGCTTCCCGATGTGACGTCACGTTGTGACGTCATCGCTCCGAGAGCGAATAATAGAAAGGTGTTTAATTCGCCAAAATTCACCCATTTAGAGTTTGGAAATCGGTTAAAAAAATATATGGTCTTTTTTCTGCAACATCAAGGCATACTTGCCAACCCTCCCGGATTTTCCGGGAGACTCACGAAATTCAGTGCCTCTCCCGAAAACTTCCCGGGACAAATTTTCTCCCGAAATTCAGGCGGAGCTGGAAGCCACGCCCCCTCCAGCTCCATGCGGACCTGAGTGACGTGTCAACAGCCTGTATTCACGTCCGCTTTCCCAAAAAATAAACAGCGTGCCTGCCCAAACACGTTATAACTGTAGAATGATCGAGGGCGAGTTCTTGGTTTCTTATGTGGGTTTATTGTTAGGCAGTTTCATTAACGTCCTCCCAGCGCGGTAACAACACAACAACAGCAGTCATGTTTTATTCTACCGTAAAGCAGTTCGTCTGCCGTAAACAGCAATGTTGTTGTAATATATTGAGTTGGAGGCAATAACCAGGCGAGGTGATGAAGTACGTCTCTTTATCAGTATCAAGGGTTGGAATTGGGGGTTAAATCACCAAAAAATGATTCCCGGGCGCGGCCACCGCTGCTGCCCACTGCTCCCCTCACCTCCCAGGGGGTGATCAAGGGTGATGGGTCAAATGCAGAGAATAATTTCGCCACACCTAGTGTGTGTGTGACAATCATTGGTACTTTAACTTTTTTTAACTTTTACTGTAGACTTCAGAACAGACTCACACACTTGACGTCAGGTGCGCAACACCACGTAAATCGTTGGCCAACCAAAAAGTAACCCCAGTACGCTATAGCCAACATTCACCAGGAGATGGCAACAGACAAACATAGATCACTCTATTACATTCCTCCCCTTTTAGAAATGGAGAAATTACTCAAAATAAATAAACAACCCAACCAAAAAATGCAGCAGCTCAATTAAAAAACTGTACTTAAGCCACTTTTCTTTTTCTTTTTTTTTAGTACTGAACTCTTAACCCTCATTTGTAAACAATAACATGCTTATTATACAAACAGTATTTGTACACCTTTAACACAGATTTTTATACTGTCTTCAGAGATTCAGTTTTTTTGGTGGTACTCGAAACCTTTCTGGGTACCTGCGAAAGGGTGTTCAGCATGGTTAGAAAAATAGTGACAGAGAATAGAACAAGGATGGACAATTCAACCCTTAACTCAACAATGAGTAGATGAGTGTTATGTGTGTGTATATGTGTAAATAAATGGACACTGAAAGTCAAGTAGTTCTTATATATATAAATATATATATACCGTATTTTCCGCACTATAAGGCGCACCGGATTATTAGCCGCACCTTCAATGAATGGCATATTTCATAACTTTGTCCACCAATAAGCCGCCCCGGACTATAAGCCGCGCCTACGCTGCGCTAAAGGGAATGTCAAAAAAACAGTCAGATAGGTCAGTCAAACTTTAATAATATATTAAAAACCAGCGTTCTAACAACTCTGTTCACTCCCAAAATGTACGCAAATGTGCAATCACAAACATGGTAAAATTCAAAATAGTGCAGAGCAATAGCAACATAATGTTGCTCGAACGTTAATGTCACAACACACAAAATAAACATAGCGCTCACTTTCTGAAGTTATTCTTCATTCGTAAATCCTTCGTCTTCGGTGTCCGAAGTGAAAAGTTGGGCAAATTTACGATCCACTGGCAGATGTTGGCGTCGTCTGGCGCTGCCTCCTCGTCTTAGTGAAGGTGTGTTCGCCTTCTGTCATCCATTGTTCCCACGCAGTTAGCAGTCTAGCTTCGAATGCCCTGTTGACACCAATATCTAGCGGCTGGAGGTCTTTTGTCAATCCACCCGGAATGACGGCGAGTATTGAATTAAGCGCGTAAGCGTGTCTCTCAATGTGCTGTTATGAGCTAGCAAATATAACAACTACACTACCCAGCATGCAACGATAGTTACGAGCATGCGCGGTAGCCCTGAGAAGCGTTGTTGTATGCTGGCAGTTAGCACGCTGTGAGAAAACGTTGAGAACTCAGTTAACACGCCTCGTCTGCATTATTTATAATTAGACAGACAACACACTTAATAGGAGCCATTTTGGGGTCTTTACATAAACACACAAATGGAAATGAAACGTCACATATCCCAGCATGCACCGCGCGCTTCTTCTACGGGGAAAAAAGATGGCGGCTGTTTACCGTAGTTGCGAGACCTAAACTTTATGAAAATGAATCTTAATATTTATCCATATATAAAGCGCACCGGGTTATAAGGCGCACTGTCAGCTTTTGAGAAAATTTGTGGTTTTTAGGTGCGCCTTATAGTGCGGAAAATACGGTATATGAAATACTTGACTTGGTGAATATACTCCTCCCCTCTTAGCCACGCCCCAAAGGCTTACATAGGTCTGGTGATAATGTTCCCCTTTAAGGAGTTTCTCAGCCAATGAGTCAGCTCTCATAGTGTGCTCATTTCGAATGACAAATCTGTACCTAGAATGTGTTAGCTTCTTACGATCTAGTACTGGGCCTAGTCTAGGTCTGCCAGCCAGAACCCATTCACTGAAAGCCTCCTTAGCCGCAGTGTAATGCACTCGAACATATGTTTGCTCCAGCCTGGCTTCCCACTGGATTTCCTGTCCGTGCATGTAAGTAACATAAGGACTGCTAGCCTCACACAGGGTTTTGACAGTATTGTCATACATTGCACAAAGGGGTTTTCTATGATTCATATCATTACAGTTAAGATTAGTACAAAAAAGTGCATCAAGTGGAAGAGACATATTATTTAAAAGAGCATCAGTTCTCCTGTAATAAAACAGCACTTCCTCATCTGTGAGTTTAGACCAGTCTATTAACTTCCTGGGTCAACTCAGGG
>NC_084571.2:877500-912500 GCF_033978685.3 Nerophis lumbriciformis | reverse complement strand
TCATCGTGTTCAAACATCGACAAAAAAAAACAAACTATGTGACGTTGAGTTTGACATGATGCAAGGACACAGCTCAAAGTGCTAATTGGAGGCTTTGAAACGCGCTCGACCACAGATGTGTTAGTACCTCACTTCAAAGACAAAATGTGATAAGTTGCACCATTTAGTGATTTAAGTCCCAATTATTAAAGAGACAGTTATATTGCAAGATTAAAGTAGAAAACAGGCAGAAAAGGTGTCTAGGTATGTACTGATAAACGGCAATAATGATAACTGCGGTATAACTCGTCTGCTAGTTTTAAAGTTTTGAATTTAAGAGATGGATACCTTGATAAATTTCCGGACTGACTGGTGCTAGCTCACTAAATGCTAACATGAAAACAAGCAACATTAACATCTTTCCCCATTAAGAATCGACATACCGTATTTTTCGGACTATAAGTCGCAGTTTTTTTTCATAGTTTGGCCGGGGGTGCGACTTATGTGTGAAATTATTAACACATTACCGTAAAACATCAAATAATATTATTTAGCTCATTCACGTAAGAGACTAGACGTATAAGATTTCATGGGATTTAGCGATTAGGAGTGACAGATTGTATAGCATGTTCTATATGTTATAGTTATTTGAATAACTCTTACCATAATATGTTACGTTAACATACCAGTTGGTTATTTATGCCTCATATAACGTACACTTATTCAGCCTGTTCACTATTCTTTATTTATTTCAAATTGCCTTTCAAATGTCTTGGTGTTGGGTTTTATCAAATAAATTTCCCCAAAAATGCGACTTATATATGTTTTTTTCCTTCTTTATTATGCATTTTCGGCCGGTGCGACTTATACTCCGAAAAATACGGTACCTCAATCTAAACTTATATAAACACAAGGAGTGTCTGTCAAATCAATTTTCAAAGGAATCACAAAAATCGATGTTTTTTAATTAATTTTTCAATGTGTTCTGTCCAGCCAATCATATTGTTGATGTAGATGTTCATATCTGGTGGATGTATTTACTTTAGAAAAGAGAAGTGTTAGATACTTCTCTTGTTGTCTTATTTGACTTTATCAAATGTTTGGGCAGAATTTAATTAAACAAACCAGTTTTATTTTGAGTAATATAGAAATGTATCACAGCTGTTTATTTTATAGAGGAATGTAGTTAATCATAGAAGTGGCACCCTATGTTATTAAAAAAAGTATGGATTTTGAATGGAGAATAGTTAGAGAATCAATTATGAATGGAATTAGGAGATGCCCACAGATTGACATTCCTAATAAACACATTACTGTCTGAGCAACTAAGCCTTTCAATTGTGAACATTGAACCTACAAGCTGTGCTCTTAGAACAGAGTGAGTGTTCTATAAGCAGAGAATGCTGTTTTTACGATGCATTCAAAGAATACAAATGTATTATGATCTCTACTTTAACAAGAAAAAACAGTCTGTATGCTACGAGATATTATTCATGTCATAACATAGCGAGAAAAATTAGCCTAAAAAAATAGGGAATAAAGTTATTTAATTATGAAAAGACAAGTTTACAGTAAACGTTGGTATTACTAGTAGAAGACATGGTACAATATTGAGAGATGCTTCCATATTATGATCAGTCTAAAACATTACTGAAATCTGATTTTGTTGGCATGTTTAACAAATATTTCATGATAAAGATGTTCTAAAATGACAACTTTATTCTCTTTAGCAGCGATTTTTTTTCCCTTTAAGAAGACAACTCAACTTTTCCCCTGTAATAGTGCAACTTGTTTTGTCTGCAGTGCGGCGCCAACACAGGTGAGTAGAAGAGCAGGGCAGGTAAGTGTGTTGTCCAACAGCGCCCCCTCTTGGCCATAAAGCCCTAAAGTCACTTTAGTTCTTTAAAAAGAAATACCCAGAACATTTCATGAGCTCCCTTATTAAAACCGGCCCTCATTCTTCCTCTTGTGACCTCTGTATATAATACAAATATATATTATTGAGAGAAAAGAGGAGTTTCACATTGTACCATAATCTCTTTATCGCCAAGTAAAAAAGTGTTTTCAGTGTTCAGCATGTCAGCAACTTCCTGTTTCCTGAGTAATATTTGTAACACAGAAAAGTTCTTGTGCCATGGCAACATTTGTCTAGCGTGGATCAGCTGGTGGAAGATGAACATAGAAATAATACTAGATTGACCAGCACTTAAGTTAAACAATATTTAGAGGAAGTAAAAAAATACAAATAATACCTTGAAGTACAGCGTGGTCTCATCTGAAGCTTTGGCTCGTCGACGTTTTAGAAGCTGAGCTGGCCGGCTCGCTGACGTCGGACAACAAGCTGCTGTACCCTGAGAACTCGGACACGGACACGGACGTCCTTATCCGGTGGTCTACGTCCACACCGGAGTCGGCGCCGTACGACAGGCCGCGCTCTTCCGACTTGAACTGAGCGCCGAAAGCCTGCGCAAAGTTTTCTATCTGATAGGCTTCCTTGGCGGAGGTGTGCGGGAAGGCGGCGGTCTTGGCTCGGTCCTTGTGGCTGCTCAGGTCTGACGGGCTGATCTGGTAGGCGGAAGGCGGCGTGGAGGAGTGCTGCTTCTCCATCTGCTCGCTCAGCTCCTGCGAGGGGGTCAGCTGCTGGTCCAGGCCACTCAGGTGGAAGACGTGCTGCGGCGAGGAGCTCGCCAGCATGGCAAAGTGCGACTTGGGCGACGTCGACGAGGGGCCGAAGCCGCACTCCAGCGGGGACGCAGCGTAGACGTTCTTGTCCGAGTAGAGTGCGCTCGCCGCCTGGGCCGCCACGAACGCGCCGGAGGAAGCGGGGCCGCTGGGCCCGAGGGGGAAGCCGCCAGTGTGGCTGGTGCGCTCCAGGGCCTGAAGCAGGAAACGAGAGTACTCATTCATCAGGACGCTCTTGTCCCCGGGCGGGCTGGGCGTGTCAGGGGGGTGGAGCTCCACGTGCTGGTCGCCGATATCAAAGTGGATGTCGTGATGCGAGCCTTCTGCTTTCTGGCTGTAGTGGTCCAGGAGGCTCTGCAGCACCTCGTCGGGAATCACGGACTTGTCCAGACAGAGAGGGGCGTCGCCGTCCATCACGGCAGACACGGCGCCGTGGATGACAGACGGGTGTGAGGACACCAGGCTGACGTCGTATTCGCCACCGCCCACTGGTGTCGTCACGTTGTGCGAGGCGTTTAGGTAGCGCCGCTTCTTGAGAAACTGCATGGCATCGTCATAGTTACTGCTGGTGGTCCCGCCTACTTTTGCAGCGCTGGCCTGCATCAGACCCAGGCCGTGATCCACGCCCTGCTCCAACAGGTCCTCCTTGCTGCCTTTGTCCACACCTTTACGGTGGGCCTTCTTGAACGCCATCTTTGGAGAGCGACCGTGGTGTTGCATGCTGGGACCGGGCTCGGTGGACAAGGCCACCGTTTGGTTGTCAGCGGCGTATTCCTGGATGCTATATGCTCCTGATACGTGAGGCGTTCCTCCGTCCACCTTTTTCTTCTTCCGGGCTCCTCCCTCTGCAGGGTTTTTGGAGCGCCCCCTTTTTCTGCCAGCGTGTCCCTGAGTGACTTCATAACCGGACATGTCCGCCATGCTGGGATCAAGTCCCTTCCTTAGCGCTTCCCCACAGGTTCGCTTGTGTTTCAGCAGGCGGTCTGTCCTGGAAAAATACTAGAGCACAAACCAAGAAGAAGCTGAACGTCCGCACGATAATAAGTGGGAAGAAGACGAAGAGAGGACAGACCTGCTGGCAGGTCTCACATCTGTACGGCTTCTCTCCGCTGTGCGTGCGCTTGTGTCTCTCCATGTGGTACTTCTGGATGAAGCGCATGTTGCACTGGTCGCAGCTGAACGGCTTCTCTCCTTGGGGAAAGGTCAGAGGTCAGACGTCTTTCAGGCGACGGAGAGCATGATGACTCACCGCTGTGGATCTTCTCGTGGCGCTGGAGGAGGTACTTCTGGATGAAGCTCATGTTACACTGGCTGCACCTGAAGGGTCGCTCACCTGGAAGGAAGAACATGTGACAACAGATGCAATGTTGGTTGTACAATATACCCACAATAACAAAGTGCCGCAGTACTAATGAATTAAAAAAGGTATGAAACTATTCTAACAAAGGTGAAGCTAGAACACTGAAGCAGTGCCTTTAAACATGTTGGCTTGGGCGATAAATCCAATCCAATCCACTTTATTTATATAGCACATTTAAACAACAAAATGTTTCCAAAGTGCTGCACAACAATATTAAACACAATTAAAAACAATAAAAAATAAATATGATTAAAAACAATTTCAAAGGGTAAAACCAATTAAAACAGTAAATAGAAAGCAAAATTTTAAAAACACAGAGGACAACAGAGGACCACACAACTCACGTAATGTTAAAAGCCAGAGAATAAAAGTGGGTCTTAAGACGAGACTTAAAACACTCCACTGTGGGAGCAGTTCGAATATGGAGGGGCAGAGTGTTCCAGAGCTTAGGGCCGACCACAGAGAAGGCCCTGTATCCCTTGTTTTAAGTCTCGTCTTGGACACCACGAGCTGGAGCTGGCTCTCGGACCTCAGAGCGCGCACAGGATTGTAAGTTTGGATGAGGTCCGAGATATACTGAGGTGCCAGTCCATGTAAAGCTTTAAAAACAAACAGCAAGGTTTTAAAATCAATTCTAAAATGAACAGGGAGCCAGTGCAAACTCTCAAGGATTGGGGTTATATGCTGGCGTCTCCTGGCCCCTGTTAAAAGTCGTGCTGCCGCATTCTGGACTAACTGCAACCGGGAGAGAGCTTTTTGGCTAATGCCAGCATAAAGTGCATTGCAGTAGTCCAGGCGACTTGAAATAAAAGCATGCACGACTTGTTCAAAAAGGTTAAAAGATAAAAACAGTTTTACCTTTGCTAAAAGACGAAGATGATAAAAACACGATTTTAAAACGCCATTGACTTGTTTGTCAAGTTTAAAATGGCTGTCTATAGTGACGCCAAGGCTGGTGACTTTGGGACGCACATCATTTTGCAATGGTCCCAAGTCAGTGAGGGTCGGACCAAACACTAAAATTTCCGTTTTTCCCTCATTCATTATTAAAAAATTCTGGGCTAACCAAGCCTTGACGTCGCATAGACAGTTGAGAAGAGGTGTCAGGGGTCCGTGGCCTTTTGAAATAGGCATATAAATTTGGCAGTCGTCTGCATAAAAGTGATAAGACACTCCATGCCTCTTAAAAATCTCTCCAAGAGGGAGGAGATATAGAGCGAACAGGATGGGGCCTAGAATAGATCCCTGGGGGACACCACAGTAAAGCGGAGCAGAAGAAGAAGTGGCGTCCCCCAGCCTGACAGAGAAGGACCTTTCTGACAGGTAGGATCTGAACCACTCTAATGCAGTCCCCCTGACACCCACACAGTCTCTCAGGTGATCTAAAAGAATTAAAGAATAAAAAAGAAGAAAGAATAAATACAGATGTCCGATAATGGCTTTTTTGGAAGAAAGAATAAATAGAGATGTCCGATAATGGCTTTTTTGCCGATATTCCGATATTGTCCAACTCTTAATTAACGATTCCGATATCAACCGATACATACAGTCGTGGAATTAACACATTATTATGCCTAATTTTGTTGTGATGCCCCGCTGGATGCATTAAACAATGTAACAAGGTTTTCCAAAACAAATCAACTCAGGTTATGGAAAAAAATGCCAACATGGCACAGCCATATTTATTATTGAAGTCACAAAGTGCATTATTTTTTTTAACATGCCTCAAAACAGCAGCTTGGAATTTGGGACATGCTATCCCTGAGAGAGCATGAGGAGGTTGAGGTGGGTGTATATTGTAGCATCCCGGAAGAGTTAGTGCTGCAAGGGGTTCTGGGTATTTGTTCTGTTGTGTGACGGTGCGGATGTTCTCCCGAAATGTGTTTGTCATTGTTGTTTGGTGTGAGTTCACAGTGTGGCGCATATTTGTAACAGTGTTAAAGTTGTTTATACTGCCACCCTCAGTGTGACCTGTATGGCTGTTGACCAAGTATGCATTGCATTCACTTGTGTGTGTCAGAAAAGCCGTAGATATTATGTGATTGGACCGGCACGCAAAGGCAGTGCCTTTAAGGTTTATTGGTGCTCTGTACTTCTCCCTACGTCCGTGTACCGCTCCGCACAGCAGCGTTTTAAAAAGTCATGAATTTTACTTTTTGAAACCGATACCGATAATTTCCGATATTACATTTTAAAGCATTTAATCGTCCAATAATATCGACAGTCCGATAATATCGGACATCTGTAGCGATAAATGATATAAATTGGTCCTAAAGGAGGATTTTTAATACTATCGTGATAATGCAAGTTGATGCTTGGCAAATTTGACAGTGACAAGAGAAAGAAAGCTTCCTCGGGGCACTGTGGAGTCATCGCAGGCTAGCTAGTGGCTAACATTGCAGCAAAGTGTTTTAAGCTACTTCTACATCACTTCATGGCGACTAATAAAGTAAGTATCATCCCTGCAGGACGAGGAATAGCTAAAGATGCTTCACTACACAACATAGGAGGATACAATAGCTAACCGCTAACAGCAAGTTAGCTCACCTGAATGTAAACAAATGGGTGGATCTATACAAATACCGACTGTAACAATACCAAGTATAGATGATACAATGATTACAGCAATATCTTTGATCATCACAAAGTCGTTTTTTAATTGTTTATAACCTCAGGAAATACAACCCTGGACACAGCAGAACTTTTTTATATGACCAATGTATGATCCATACCCAAATTTGTAGTATCAGCCAAAACATGGGTAAAGTATCCAAATAACAGAAGAATAAATGCTTATAGAATTTTAACAGGAGTGTAGATAGAACATGTAAGCAGACATTAACTGTAAATGAACAATTATTAATCCATTTTCCAAAGGATGTCTCATAATATTGACAAAATAATAGAATGACAAATGACACAATATGCAGCAAATAAGGAAATGTATGTTAAATGTATCAGAAGATGTTCTGTTGAAGTAAAGCCAATGTTGTTTTTTGTGGTCCCCTTTATTTTGAAAAGTATTGATGTATTAAAATACCTTTTGGTACCAACACCAATAAGCTACACACACCTAAACCCAAATATTTTAATACTAAAGTATATTATTGTTATTCATGTTTTTTTTATTTATTACTTAAAAAAACATTATACTATACATTTACTTACTTTTATAGGCAATAACAGTATTTTTAGACACAAAGTTTTTTAATTACATGCGGAGAAAAAAAGGCTATTCGGTTGATTTTGTGCCAATTTCTTTTTTGTTTATTTCAGTCAAGTTTTTAAAATGTTGTTATGACATGTAATACATCCATCCTTGGATTTTCTATACCGCTTATCCACTTTGGGGTCACGGGTAAGCTGGAGCCTATCCAAGCTGACATAGACTAGAATCTAGGGCACATGGAGACAAACAACCTGACTCACCTATGGACAATTTAGTCTTCCATTAAGCTAACATACATATTCATATTCATTTACATTAATATGCATATTTTTAGAATGTGGGAAAACCCACACAGGGAGAAGCACAGGGATAACATACAAACTCCACACACAAAGAACATTGTATCTTATTTTTATCTGCCATAGTATTTTATATTATATCAAAATATTTAAACACTATTTTTTAACAGTTAGTCTATATACTTATATAATTTTTCTAAATCAAGCTTTGACAATGAATTATTTTATTCGCAATAAAATTGGAATATATGGTAAAAACATCAATATAATGACCTTATTTATGATAGGTATATTTTTCAATGTTGGTAAGTGTACATTGTGTATAATGAAGCGCATGCACATGTGACCTGCAGCTAATCAATTATTCACATCAGTGCACTGGCAGTTGTGCGCTGCATGCAATAATCTCCTAAATGCAAATCGTTGTGGCGCGTCGCACAAATCTCAGCGATTAGATCAGACGAGACTGTGATTATCGAGTGCGTGTGAGATGACTCACAACAATAATAGGTTATTCTAGCAATTATGTAGTGCAATAGAAACTGTATTATTGTTATCATAAGAGGAAACATAAACGGCAGCATTTGACAGCTCTCAAGTATTTACAGGCAGCAAGATGTGTGATACCTGTGTGGATGAGGACGTGTCTGCGGAGGTGATAGGAGCTCCTGAAGGCGGCGCTGCAGTGCTCGCAGATGTGAGGTTTGCTTCCCGGCGACAAGCTGCCTCCGTCTGCATCCAGCAGCATGGACTGCTGGGGACCAAAAACAAGATTTGAGCAATATTAGGGGTTAAAATAGCCCTAAAACAGCATAGTGAGATTCTGAAAAATATTAAATTTTTCTTTACATTTCTGTGGTGACAAAAGATTGGTAGGACTTATAGAAAAATATGCTGAAAACCACATAATGACAAATAGAACTTATTGCACCTTATTAGCAGCAAAGCTGCACACACATCTTAATCCAATCTCAGTACAATATAGCTCCAATGACAATAACATGACTTTTATGGCCAAAATAATAATCATAATGTAATTGTATCAATACAGAAATAAAAGCAGGCTCTTTTTAAATATCACCAACAATAATATTAACTTAATCATGGCAGCCAAAATGGTGATCAGGATTAGAATTCCAGTAATTGTGCAGCCCTACTGTACAGTTTATAAAGCTTTTATGATGGCCACAGATTATTTATGTTTCTATTGACGCTTTGAATGGTTTTGGGCTCTTTATACTGAAACAATCTGTAAAGTACAACTGAAAGCTGACAGTCCCAGCACATTGATTAGGGCTGAGAGTAGCGAGACATTCATAACAACATGGATGACAAGAGTCTTAAATCCAAAGCCAACAATTTGAATTTAAGGCCTTAAATGTCTAAAATTCTTTTAAAATCTCAAAAGGTCTTAAATATGATTTTGAAAGGTCTTATAAATCTATTAGCGTTACTTTTATTTAAAACATGCATAAACTTCAGTCTTGCTTTTGAATATTTAAATTTTTAAAGACGCTATAACGTAACTCCCAAAGCAAAGCTGAATTACATGCATAAGTTCAACGGTTTGTGAAGCCGGTGGAGGTAAACGTATAACCCGGATGTGGAGGCAAAATGAAAATCAATGGAATGATAATGTAAAAGTCAAAAATCTGGGATACGTCAGTGTCAAAAGATGCTAAAACGCCACAAACACTTGCACAACTATCCAGAGATCAACTTAACCCCCAAACAAAATGTGACGCCAATTGCCAAAAGAGATCACTATGAGATGTTTACTAATGAAATCATACTGTTGCATACAGTAAGTACATGCTAATTTCTCTGTGGTACTCACAGCAGTAAAACTATAAAAAAAAATAATTCTCTTATTTCTATTATTTATTACAATAATTTTAGGTCAGATTCTCATGCCTAATCTTTTGACCTTGTGATGGTCTTAATTATATTCATTATGGTCTTAAAAAAGTCATAAGTCTTAAATTTGACTTGATGAACCCTGTATTATTAATGTACTAATCAAAACCAAGATCAAAAACTGTTGTTAAACAAAACAGCGTAATGTAATATGTTTTTAAAAAAATATTTTGTTCTGTTTTCTTCTGTTATCGCTTAAATGTTTCTTTAGTTTTTTTCTTTCACTGTGGTAGTTTTGTTACAATTTCTTATTAACTGCTATAAGGAAAAACATTTCTACGTACATATTTTGAAAAGAGAAACAATAGAGACATGAGCTTTTACTTGTATGTTAATTGTTAATAATTCATGTAATTTCACTGTTGAATAAACGTGCTAAGGTGCAGAGAGCGATGCAGAGTACGACCTCTTGTACCCAGTTTGAAAGCAAGAAACCAAGATGTAGCAAATAATTGATGACGGCAAAATTAATGAATTAATTTATCGTTTCATTAATTGACCCATTGAATGGGCCCCAGCCTACAATTGTATGAAATGTTTTAAAGCTTCTGGACATCTAATTTTGTTTCTTTGAATACAATTTAAGGCTTTAATTTTTGCAAAAATCCATTAAATGACTTAACGACCCACGGAAACCCTGAAAAAAAAAAAAAAACTTTTTCATGTGATCTGAAACACATCTGCATTATTCATAATTAAGACAGAGCTTGGCAAACCTTCTCGCTTCGCTTCTTCCTCGGTCTGCCCTCCGTGCCGTCCCCGTTTGACCTCCGACCTTTCCTCCCAGCGGGCTCCTTCCCCAACTGACCCGGCAGCTGTGAGGGTGACAAAAGGGAGATGGCGCATGGAAACGCTTTCATTGACAGGCGTGCAGCCTTCAAAAAGAACACGTTTGCGCATAAAACAGGCGTTGGCGTAAACAAAGAGCAGCCAATAGATTGTCACAGGGGACAGGCCTAAATTATCAGCCCCCTGTGGATAACAACCCACTATTCACTTTTTGTGTTGGATGGCGTCCAAAAAAAATAAACCAACAGTCCGCCTCCGATCAACGCAAAGGCGCATCGATTACGTTTGCTTTTTCTTTCTTTTTTGCACGGCTGAAGGTGAGTTGAACTCTCTCACAGATGCTTGTGATAACATTTATGGTAAAAATAGATTTTTAAGAGTGCCTATCAAAGCACTAATCCACATTTGGCTGCACGATGGCCCGCCTTTTGTCACAAGTGTGCGCTTCTAATTGAATGAGCACAAAAGACGTCTGCAATGAAGTGCGAGCTCAAACAAGACAGCTGTGTCCTCGCCAAGACGTTTCATTCACGCTGAGCAGCCGTGACATCATCCGCCAATGGAGGGGGGGCATATTTTGCATGGCGAGCAGTCAGTAGATTTACGTCGCCATAACTATTTAGACACAGGCTCCTCCCCTGCAACTTTCCTCTCTGTGGCTCCTCCCACAGGCGCATACTAATGTCTTCTTGCAAGATTAAATTAGGTACAGCTGCGTCTAACAAGATTAAATCAGCAAATACGCTTTTACTGCAAAGAATAAAATGAGTATATGAATACTGAGTCATATATGGAAAAAACAAAGTGCAATAATAAACATTTTTAATTATACCCTCTATGACAGCTGTCAATGAAAACCAGGAAGTGTTACCTTTTTGATGGATAAGACGAGTGCAGGTGTATTTATTGTGAGTAAAGCATGTAAATAGTGTTGAGTAACGTTCGCTGTGCCAATTCACGATACCTCTGGAATTGATAATGGTACCCAATGGTGTCAATTTTCTGAACTTTTGTGCAGAAACATTTTATTTTTTCATGTAACATAAAAAGGAGCTGATTTTGATAACTGTGCTGTCCAGTTGTTAAATCTTGTTTTTTATGCCATTTGAGTGTCATTTGCAATGCAGTTGCACTTCCAAGACCCCTGTGGTATGGTAACGAGGAATTAGCTTCTTCCAGGAGGTAGAATGTGTTATGTTGCGCCCTACAAAGTGTTTATATGGTAAGTATTGTGCTTATTATTATGGGTGCAAAAAAGTGGATTCACATTTGAATTGCAATTATTCATTTGATTCTCTATCGGTTCATCATTTTCAAAAATCTATTTTTTTCCAAATAAAAATCTATTATTAAAACTACGTTTTCAGGACATCTCCGAGCAATCATGAGGAGCTTTTCTAACCTGTAACGTGTTCTGAAAAAGTTTCATTATAATTATTATACCAACTAATACATTGTGAAAATCGGTTTGAATCAAGAATCGATTCTGAATCTATTTACCACCCCAGGAATTAGAATGAAATTGAATCATTAGGTGCCTAAATATTCCGACACCTACTGTTGGTGTTTGATTGTAACGTGCATTTTTGTTGTAGTTTTCATTACTAAATTTGGAGGTGCTGAAGTCGCCATGTAAAATCACAAATGCTAAAATTAGCCTGGTTAAAGCAAATCCAATTAGCATCAAGCTAGCGCATTTTGAAGAATGGAGCCTTACTTTTCTTTCGAGCGTTTTATACAAAGTGTAGTTGCTTAGTTGGTTTTGAAAATTGCAACTTTACGTAGCGGGAGTTTAGCTGAGTCTGTCCGGAGTGCTGCTTGAGTGATTGTTCACGTGAGCCGGTGTGTAGTCTGCAACCAGACGTGACGCGCAACAAAGGTATCGAAATATGGCACCATTTGATTTTACGTGAATCAATATACTGTAGTACCGACAGAATTTGGTCGGTGCCAATAAAAGTACAGAATTCGGTACCCATCCCTACATGTAAATATGTACAACATGTAGAATATTATCTCCTTAATTAACACCAATATGGACTGCAATTATGGCTTGCAATTTTTCTTTATCGTCTTTTTTTGTACACTTGAAAAAGTACATGTTCAGTATAATTAGGGGTGCATGATAAATATTAGACGACTAGTTTTCGCCTCAATATGAGGAATTCATACGTCGTATTGATAAAAATCGCATTACAATAAACAACAGCTCAGATAAATGATTTTAAACAGGGTTATCAGTCTTGAGAAGCAGGAAGTTATCTTTATCGGCTTAAAAAACATTGTGCAGCCCTACTTTATAATAAGGCATCATGTAAGTTTTACTCCTGTACTTAAGTACTATTTATCATATAATCTTTATTACCACACAGCATTTCTGGCACCTTTTACTCTGGTCTATTTTATATTGGTTTTGAAAAAGATCTATAAACTCTATTAACTTTACTACACGTTTATCCTTTTTTTTTTACTCAAAAACAAAATACAAAAACTGATACATGTCAGACACAGGAAGTAAACAAATCATCAGTAGTTCCTGAGACATGGAGAAGACCGGGTCGTCTTCATACTCCTTTTCGGACATGTTAAATTGTGCAAGTATAAACATGCCATGTAGCTTTTTTTAAGCGTGTTCATTGGGATGGCTAGCGTTCATATTTGAACCGATACAGTGCTAATTCTCGGTACCTGGGAATTGAATTAAAAAATGTCCGTAAATTGGTGCGTTTGTGTGTAAATAAGTTTTAATTGTTTATTAATAAAATCCCATACTTTTTATTTACCAGTGAGCTGATTATAATTGTGCTGTCCAGTTGCTATCTCTAGTTTTCTCTCTCATTTGCAACTCTTGACTTTTCATGCAGTTGCAATCCTAGGACATTAGATGGCAGTAATGTACAGGAAGTAGTCCTTGCCATTAAGTTTAATGTGCCAGTCATCCTGTTTTTGTTGAGTCCCACAAAGTGTTTATGTTGTAAGTATTGTTCTTATTACACATCAGCTGTGTGATGGTAATGCGCATCTAAGTTGTAGTTTTCATTAACAAATTTAGAGGTGTGGAAATCGTTATGTAAAATGGCTCATGCTAATCAGTAGCACGTGTATGGTTTGCGGATCTTCTATCAGGCATACTTGCTTTGTTAACATTTAAAATTGCAACATTACTTCGAAGAAGTTTGCGCAGTCCATTCTGAGTACTTCTTGAGTGATTGTTTACCCGCCAAGTGCTTGAGCCAGTACATAGTCTGCAAATAGACGTGACGTCACGGCCAACAGTTATGTAAATACGGTTTGATTTTACCGTATTTTTCGTATTATAAGTCACAGTTTTTTTCATAGTTTGGCCGGGGGTGCGACTTGTACTCTGGAGCAACTTATGTGTGAAATTATTAACACATTACAGTAAAATATCAAATAATATTATTTATAGAAGAGGAAGCGACGCATTGTCTACCTTTGGAGTTGGCAGAGTTGTTTAGAAGCAACACAGAGGAAGAAGATTTCATGGGATTTAGCGATAAGAAGTGACAGATTGTTTGGTAAACGTATAGCATGTTCTATATGTTATAGTTATTTGAATGACTCTTACCATAATATGTTACGTTAACATACCAGTTGGTTATTTATGCCTCATATAACGTACACTTATTCAGCCTGTTGTTCACTATTCTTTACTTATTTTAAATTGCCTTTTAAATGTCTATTCTTGGTGTTGGATTTTATCAAATAAGTTTGCCCCAAAAATTCGACTTATACTCCAGTGCGACTTATATGTTTTTTCCCTTCTTTATTAAGCATTTTCGGCCGGTGCGACTTACTACTCCAGAGCGACTTATACTCCGAAAAATATGGTACCGTATTTTCCGCACCATAAGGCGCCCTGGGTTATAAGCCGCGCCTTCAATGAACGGCATATTTCAAAACTTTGTCCACCTATAAGCCGCCCCGTGTTGTAAGCCGCATCTAACTGCGCTAAAGGAATGTCAAAAAAACAGTCAAATAGGTCAGTCAAACTTTAATAATATATTAAAACCAGCGTGATGTGGGCGCGCATGGAATCGTATATCAACATGGACGGAGCTGCATGAAAAAAGCCACCCGGCCTCTTCGCGTAAACTTAAACTTACCTTAACCACTCGCTCATCTTTTCTTCATCCATCCCTTCGAGTTAGCTTTTATGATGACGCCGGCTGGAAAGGTCTCTTTTGGCAAGGTCTTCCTTTTGAATATCACCATGGGTGGAAGTTTCTGGCCATTAGCATGGCAAGCTAGAACCACAGTGAAGGATGACTTCTCATTCCCTGTGGTGCGAATATTCACCGTACGTGCTCCCGTTGTATCCACAGTGCGGTTCACAGGAATATCAAAAGTCAGTGGAACCTCGTCCATGTTGATAATGTTCTCTGGCCGGATCTTTTTTTCAGCTATCTTGTTTTTACAATATGCACGGAAAGTAGCCAGCTTTTCTTGAAAGTCTTTAGGCAGTTGCTGTGAAATAGTAATCCGTGTGCGGATGGAGAGATTGCGTCTTTTCATGAACCGGATCCCTGTCGCTTAGTAGGAGCCATTTTGTGGTCTTTACAGATGTAAACACACAAAGGAAATGAAACGTACGGTAATATCCGCACGCTTTTTCTTCTTCTACGCGGGCGGGTGGTTGCTTACAGTAGAAGAAGCGCTTCCTGTTCTATGGGGGCGGGTGCTTACCTTGGCGGTTGCTTGCGTAGAAGAAGAAGCACTTCCTCTTCTACGGGAAAAAAAAATGGCGGCTGTTTACCGTAGTTGCGAGACCGAAACTTTATGAAAATGAATCTTAATATTAATCCATATATAAAGCGCACCGGGTTAAAAGCCGCACTGTCAGCTTTTGAGTAAATTTGTGGTTTTTAGGTGCGGCTAATAGTGTGGAAAATACGGTACATGAATCGATACCTGGTAGGACCAGCAGAATTTGGTCGGTGTCTATAAAAGTACTGAACTTGGTACCCTTCCCTACTACTGACATGTTAACACAAAAAATGCATGTGGAGAGGATAAAGGACTCAAAGATTGAATAGTACTAGTGGCTTCTGAAGACTAGAATGTTTCTACTCACGTTGGCCATGTTGAGCTCGTGCACTAGCAGGTTCTGGTTGTTGTTGACCGTCAGCTCCAGCAGCTCCGTGCTCTTCCCCAACCCTCCCGGGTAGAGCGGCAGGCGGTAATCGTGCTCCGACACCTTTTCCTGCTTAATGTCGAGAGCGTGGACGTAGTCTCCCACGCTGCCGTTCAGGGAGCCAGCGATGCAGTCGGGTGAGTCCCGCTCCTTCTTCAAGATCATCTCCTGAGGCACCAGGCGGGTGAAGCTAGCGACCGGCGGCAGGTGGCTGAACATGATCATGCCGGGGCCAAAGTTGGAGTCCATGCCGCCGTTGGAGCGCAGGAAGTCGTTGCCTAGCTTGTCTTGGATGATGCTCATGGCGGGACGATTACAGCGTGGTGATCTGTGTCATCCTGCAAGGGAGCAAAGTCAGAAATTAGTGTGGCATCAATAGCACAGATGTGAGCGGCGATTCAAAACGATATCAGTAAATATAGCGATAGACATGTAATCGATATCAATAAAAAATGCATTTGATAAAATGTTCGGTTTTCTTCTTCGTTGTCATAGGAAAGCGGAAGTCGCAAAGCAAGGTTAGTTGCATGAACAAAGGCACTCGCTCTCTGGTAACCCAGCAACAGGAAGTGATCACTGATCAGTGGGAGTGACACGCCAAACTATCAAGTTCGGTTGCGCCATCTTGTCGTCTCGCAGTTCATTCTTTGCATGGAGTGAGAAAAGAAAAGAAAAATAAAGAAATTGTGGATAAAACAGGAAAAGTCAGCTCAGTTTTTTTTCCCAGTGGACTGTAGTCAGCCCAGTGTGGTCTATGAATAATGCAAGACACTCGTCCCCATGTTAGACGCGCCCACCCATTAGAGCACAGCTGTAACTTTCTGGCACTAAATCTGCAGAAAATAGTTTTTCCCTGGTTTCAATCCTGATGTTTACACCTTCCTTTTAAGAAGTGTTCAATATGATTTTACAATTTGTTTACACTGATTGTTTTCCATGCTTGTGTTGACATTTTGTTTAATTTCTGCCTTGATAGCTGAGGGGATTATAATCAGAGAATGGATGCATTTAAAATAAAGTGTTTGAATTCTATATAAATCCTGGTTCTTACTTTTGATTTGTCATAAAAAATCAATATTTATCGATATCGACCGATATAAAACACTCACCGTATTTTTCAGAGTATAAGTCGCACCGGAGTATAAGGTGCACCTGCCGAAAATGCATAATAAAGAAGGAAAAAAACATATAATTCGCCAAACTATGAAAAAAACTGTGACTTATAGTCCGAAAAATACGGTATATCAGTTTGCAGCCATATCACCTTGAGCTAATAAATTGTATCGGTGCCGACTGCTTACGCGAATTAATAAGTGATGATTTGCGGTTCGGCAAAAAGATTGCATTATTTGGAATGCCAATCAACTAACGAGGCTGGCGAGCTCAGCGGAAGTCTCACGGCGCTCGCATACAGTATATTCCGGGTTTTACGGCGAGGGCTAAAAGGTCACAGCAACAACATCAAGCGCAGAGAGGATTGGCGTGTGGATGCTAATCTGCGCCGTGGCTGTGTCTGACCCAGTCATCCCATTTGCATGAGATTATATGCCAATGATGAACATGTTTGGACACAATGTATTGACAAAAGTGGGATTACACAACTGCAACTACGCACAGAGAGACACTTCAATTATGAAATGTTTCTATTCACAACAATTGCATTTAAACCGCAAATAATGAGTTTAGGGCAACATGTAAAGCTCTTAATCTCTTACCAGCAACCATCCGACTGTTAATACACACAAACAAAAGGTAGAACCTGCTCACAAAAACGTGTACTGTATTAACTAGGCCTGAGCGAGAAATGTATTCAATCGATACATTTGAGTTTTTTGTTGCATATGATATTACCAGTAAATTAATTAATTTTAAAAATCAATGTTTTTTCTCTTGCTCCAGCATACTTTTTGAACCCAAGAGCCTCTGTAGCTTCTGCCCTCCCCCTTTTTTCTTTAGCGTAGAATCACACACACGTAGCGAAAAATGGAAGATTGTTCCAAAAAAAAAAGAAACGCGTCATCAGTGGTTTTGTTTTGCGGAAACGGGGGTGGAACAAATGATTGCACGCTGCAAAGTTTCTTAAAAAAAAAAGAAAAAAAAGAAGCACACAACAAATGTATTCCAGCATCTGAAATTGAAGAATTCAGCTGAGTGGGGAAATGTAACTCTTTACAAGGCAAACAAGAACATAAACTTCTGCTAAAAAGCAGTTTACTGTGGTGGAATCATTAATACAAGGTACCATGTATGATAAGAAAGAAGCACAGTGGAAAACAAGCACTAATGTGGTCACTCTGCACGTCGCTAACAATGTGGTGCCCAAACAGTGGAAACGCCTGTACTTAACCACCAATTAAAACTAGAGAGACTTCTCAAATAAAGATTCAAGGAATAAGTGTATTTTCATTTGATTAGAACAATGCATATTGATCAATATATGAGATGAAATCCTCCCTGTAAATATGCAAGAATCTCTAAATGTCATCGGTTTAGTTTTTTGAAAAATATTTCTTAAATAAATATCGGCTATACAAAACAACACACTTTATAAAAGCATAATTTTGCTAAGAGTAAGATGCAGACTACTAGTTGTGATAAAAATAAAAGTGAAACTTGTTACGAGTTATCGCTGTCACTTGTACTCATTGGTTTTCTTTAAAAAGTAGGGAAAAATAATCCTAAAAAATAATTGTAAATCAATTTTATTGTGAAAAAAAATAGATTAGAATTTCTGGCCATATTGGCCAGGCCTAAAATACACTGTCTATACATGTGTACACTGTTATGAGTGTTGTGTATGTCAATGACAGGATAGATATGAGTGTGTGTGTGATAAATTGATATACCGTACGAAAGGTATACTGCACCTTTAACAGTTGCAAATGTCAACGCTGATTGCACAATATTAATATTCAACACTATTACCTACTATCTCAGCTCTAATTGCCATATTTATTACAGCAGCTACACAACTGCCATTGACGTAGTTTGTTTGCACATTGCTCTATTGAGATATTTCTTACCCCAGCACGTATACGTTTGTATTTCTCCACTGTTTATTTTCATTGCAGTTATTCTTACGTTTGTTTTAATTCAATAGTATTGTGTCATTTATATTGTTTCCTTACTGTGCATGTAAAAATACATGTTATCATAAATAGGATGCTATGTATTTTATTTACTTCTTTTTTTATTATTGTTTGTGCTATATTGTCTGTAAATGTGGGTGCAGCAGAAACTTGTTATGAGTTATCTCTGTCATTTGTACTCATTGGTTTTCTTTAAAAAGTAGGTAAAAATAATCCTAAAAAAATCGTAAATCAAATTTTTTGGTGAAAAAAAACAAGATGAAAATTTTAGGTCATATTGGCCAGGCCTAAAATACACTGTCTATACATGTGTGCACTGTTATGAGTGTGTACACAACACACTTTGTATGTAAATGACAAGTGTGTGATAAATTGGTATACCGGTGTACGAATGGTACACAGTTGCACATTTCAACGCTGCAAATTGCTGCAATGCACTGATTGCACAATATTAATATTCATCACTATAACCTAATATCACGGCTCTAATTGCCGTATTTATTACAGCTGCTACGCAACTGATATTAGCGTATTTTGTTTGCACATTGCTCTATTGAGATATTTCTTACCCCAGCACGTGTATGCTTATATTTCTGCACTGTTTATTTTCAATGCAGTTATTCTTACTTCTATAGTATTGTGTCATTTATATTATAACTAGTGATGTCCGATAATATCGGATGGCCGCTATTATCGGCCGATAAATGCTTTAAAATGTAATATCGGAAATTTTCGGTTTCAAAATTATCGGTATCGGTTTCAAAAAGTAAAATTTACGAATTTTTAAAACGCCGCTGTGTACACGGACGTAGGGAGAAGTACAGAGCGCCAATAAACCTTAAAGGCACTGCCTTTGCGTGCCGCCCAATCACATAATATATACGGCTTTCCACACACACAAGTGAATGCACGCATACTTTGTCAACAGCCATACAGGTCACACTGAGGGTGGCCGTATAAACAACTTTAACACTGTTACAAATATGCGCCACGCTGTGAACCCACACCAAATAAGAATGACGAACACATTTCGGGAGAACATCCGCACCGTAACATAAACACAACAGAACAAATACCCAGAACCCCTTGCAGCACTAACTCTTCCGGGACGCTACAATATACACCGCCCGCTACACCCCCACCTCAACACCGCACCCCCAACCCCGCCCACCTCAACCTCCTCATGCTCTCTCAGGGAGAGCATGTCCCAAATTCCAAGCTGCTGTTTTGAGGCATGTTTAAAAAAAAGAAGACTACACTTTGTGACTTTAATAATAAATATGGCAGTGCCATGTTGGCATTTTTTCCATAACTTGAGTTGATTTATTTTGGAAAACCTTGTTACATTGTTTAATGCATCCAGCGGGGCATCACAACAAATTTAGGCATAACAATGTGTTAATTACACGACTGTATATATCGGTATCGGTAATTAAAAGTTGGACAATATCGGCAAAAAAGCCATTATCGGACATCTCTAATTATAAAATGTTATCATAAATATGATGCTATGTATTTGATTTACTTCTTATTATATTATTATTCGTACTATATTGTCTGCAGCAAAGTAATGTCAACAATTATAAAGTATCAAAAAGATTGGTAAGACAATAGCTTGCAAATGACGTCTACTTCCAGTTAATGGATGGAGAGCTCGCATTGGTTAGTAAGACGCATACCATCAACTTTGCAAAACACCGAACGTGCAAAATATGCAGAATGTTGCATATATTTTATTAAATTATTTAGAACGAGGCACGCTGTTTGGTTAGCAATTAGCTGGCTAGGCTAACCATGTCGAAGGAGGGGGGGCTTCTTTGTGATGCCAAGCAATAATTAATATATGATAATAACCGCACTTAACCTCAGCATGTCCAAACACTTCCTAAAAAACGTCAAACAATGCAGTATTAGAAAAAATTGTTTGAATTTTTTTTTATTGTAGTTGGAATATAATTTAGACGATGCCAAACAATACACGGGCGCCAACATACAACATAAACTAGCTTCTCGTGTTAATGTTCATTAAAAAATGTATAGTAATAATTGTAATATTTATGTTGATGTTTAATAAGCGGGTGGCTTGGTGGTGGAGCTCCGAGAGAGCCAGGAGAGGCACGATGACCCCCAACAAAAGTCCCCAGCGAACAATGATGCTCGGCGGCTAGCCTAGCATGCTAACGTCCGCCGCTTTGTCGTCCTGTCCCGCACGCCAAGTTTGGACTTTCGCACCTAACCGCTGCTCGCCCCACTTTTCCACGGCCGTGAGTGTCTCTTACCGCTGCATGACCACACGCCGCTCCTCGGGCCGGACTACTTGGCTCTGTGCGCTCCGTTTCCCCCAAAAAGTCTAGAGGCAAAACATTGTTCTTCTCCGGCAGCTGCTGGGGTCCTCCATCTTTGCTTGGCGAGGTGCATTGTGGGTCGGACAAGCGCGTACGCGCGCGCGCGCGCGCACGCTACACAACACTTTTGTTTGATGTCATCTTCAACTTGATTTTTAACCAAAACATACAAAACCAATATTAAGCATGTGGTGTTGCTCAAATTAATACAATTATAAATGACAATAAGTTTAAAAACCAGGTTTGTCCAAAGTGCGGCCCGGGGGACATTTGTTTTTGATTGATTGAGACTTGTATTAGTAGATTGCACAGTACAGTACATATTCCGTACAATTGACCACTAAATGGTAACACCCCAATAAGTTTTTCAACTTGTTTAAGTCAGATATATACTATCATATATACTATCATCAGGGGCGCCGCTAGGGATTTTGGGCCCCATATGAAAAGAATCTTTACAGGGCCCCCAACACAGTGTCATTATTTTTTCTGTATTATAATTTCATCATCATTAGGGGCCTATCTGGGCCCCCCTCCATCATGGGCCCCTATAATCCGTCTCCTTTACCCCCCCCTTTTCGGCGCCCCTGACTATCATCATAATACAGTCATCACACAAGATCATCACATTGAATTATTTACAGCAACTCGACTTTCGTTGGCCTGCAACATGTTGTTGGAAAACCTTTTTATGAAAATTAAGAAAAAAAAGCTAAAAGATGTAATGTAATGAGAAAAAAGCTGACATTTTTTATAAAAATGTTTTAAGTATGCCGGGGACATGTTTATATATATAATTTTATATATATATATATATATATGTCATACTTGCCAACCTTGAGACCTCCGAATTCGGGAGATGGGGGTGGGGGGTTTGTATATTGTAGCATCCCGGAAAAGTTAGTGCTGCAAGGGGTTCTGGGTATTTGTTCTGTTGTGCCCCGCTGGATGCATTAAACAATGTAACAAGGTTTTCCAAAATAAATCAACTCAAGTTATGGGAAAAAATGCCAACATGGCACTGCCATATTTATTATTGAAGTCACAAAGTGCATTATCTTTTTTTAACATGCCTCAAAACAGCAGCTTGGAATTTGGGACATGCTCTCCCGGAGAGAGCATGAGGAGGTTGAGGTGGGCGGGGCGAGGTTTAGGGGTAGGGGGTAGGGGGTAGCGGGCGGTGTATATTGTAGCGTCCCGGAAGAGTTAGTGCTGCAAGGGGTTCTGGGTATTTGTTCTGTTGTGCCCCGCTGGATGCATTAAACAATGTAACAAGGTTTTCCAAAATAAATCAACTCAAGTTATGGGGAAAAAAATGTCAACATGGCACTGCCATATTTATTATTGAAGTCACAAAGTGCTTTTTTTTTTAACATGCCTCAAAACAGCAGCTTGGAATTTGGGACATTCCCTCCCTGAGAGAGCATGAGGAGGTTGAGGTGGGTGGGGCGAGGTTTAGGGGTAGGGGGTAGCGGGCGGTGTATATTGTAGCGTCCCGGAAGAGTTAGTGCTGCAAGGGGTTCTGGGTATTTGTTCTGTTGTGTTTATGTTGTGTTACGGTGCGGATTTTCTCCCGAAATGTGTTTGTCATTCTTGTTTGGTGTGGGTTCACAGCGTGGCGCATATTTGTAACAGTGTTAAAGTTGTTCATACGGCCACCCTCAGTGTGACCTGTATGGCTGTTGACCATTGCATTCACTTATGTGTGTATAAAGGCAGCATATATTATGTCACTGGGCCTGCACGCTGTTTGAATGGAAGAAAAGCGGACGTGACGACAGGTTGTAGAGGACTCCAGAGACAGTGCCTTTAAGGCACGCACCCAATACTGTTGTCCAGGTGGAACTCGGGGGAAATTCGGGAGAACCCACATCTGTGGTCCCCTCCAAGGTTTCTCATTGTAATCCCATTGGGGTGAGTTTTTTCTTGCCCTGATGTGGGATCTGAGCCGAGGATGTAGTTGTGGCTTTTGCAGCCCTTTGAGACACTTGTGATTAAGGGCTATATAAATAAACTTTGACTGATTTAATTTGAAATGCTATAAACAGACATTCTATATCAACAGTTTGTGCCAGCTTTTTTGTATCTTTATTAATACAAGCATTTTAGCTTTTTCTCATCATATTACATCTTTTTGCTCCTTTTTTTCCTTACATTTTACTGTTGATTTTTTCCCACAACATGTTGCGGGCCAACAAAACCTTAGCTGCTGTCCGCAAATGGCCATTTGACCGCACTTTGGACACCCCTGAAATAACTAATAATAGCACACTGTCAACAAATATCGTTTCAATTATTTTATTTAAAAAAAAAAAGCTTTGATTTATATTATGTCGCTTTGATTAATCGTTTAATAAAAATCGATAAAATCTGGACCGCATAAAAGAAGCTAACACAAAATAGAAGGTACATTTAAGTAAATGTTACGTAGACGGTAACATGAGCTAAATGACAGGTAAAATAAGTTAAATAAAAGGTAATAGAAAGTAAATAGAAGGTAAAAAATAGGTACAAGAAGATAAGAGAAGCTGAATAGTAGGTAAATAAAAGGTACATGGCAGTTGAAAGAAGGTAGGTAGAAGGTAAACAAAGATACAAGAAGGTGAATAGAAGGTAAAGTAAGAGAAACATCAAGTAAATAAAAGGTAAAATAAGGTCAATGGAAAGTAAAATAAGGTAAATAGAAGGTAAAAAAATAAGTACAAAAAGAAGCTGAATAGAATCTAAATAAAAGGTACACGGAAGGTAAAGGAAGTAGAAGGTAAAGAAGATAAATTGAAGGTAAATGGAAGATAAAATGATAAATAAATAAATGATAAATGGGTTGTACTTGTATAGCGCTTTTCTACCTTCAAGGTACTCAAAGCGCTTTGACACTATTTCCACATTTACCCATTCACACACACATTCACACACTGATGGAGGGAGCTGCCATGCAAGGCGCTAACCAGCACCCATCAGGAGCAAGGGTGAAGTGTCTTGCTCAGGACACAACGGACATGACGAGGTTGGTACTAGGTGGGGATTGAACCAGTGACCCTCGGGTTGCACACGGCCACTCTGCCACTGCGCCACGCCGTCCCCAAAAATGAGGTAAATAGAAGGTAGAAAGGTAAAAGAAGGTAAAAGTAGGTAAAATACAGTGAAAAAAGGGGTACAAGTAGGCAAAAGAAGGTAATTAAAAGGTAAAATAATGTAAATGGAAGGCAAAAAATAGGTACAAAAAGATAATAGTACCTGAATAGAAGGAAAAATAAAAGATACATGGAAGGTAAACAAAGTGGAAGGTAAAATTAAGGTAAATGGGAGATAAAATGAGGTAAATAGAAGGTAAAAAAAAAGGTACAAGAAGGTAAAAGACGGTACCATCCATTTTCTACCGCTTGTCCCTTTCTGGGTCGCGGGGGGTGCTGGAGCCTATCTCAGCTCAGTTAAATGGAAGGTATAAAAGCAAGTAAATCGAAGGTAAAAAAAAACAAACGGTAAAAGACAGGAAGAAGGTATATAAAAGGTATAAGAAGGTGAATAAAGGGTAAATAAAAGGTAAATAGAATGTACAGGAAGGTAAAGAAGGTAATTAGAAGATAAAGGAAGGTAAAAAAAAAAAGGTGAATATATGCTAATCAGATGAAAAAGTTTTCATCTGATTAGCATATATGGACCTTTTATTTGACAAGAAGGCGGACACAAGAAAGTGCGGAATAAGAAGGAACAATTTCCCTTGTGGATCAAAAAAGTTCAAGTCTAAGTTAGTCTAAGTCTAAGAAGGAACATAATAAGAACATTTGATGAAATTTGGTGTACGATATTATAGCATTTTCAGCATTCACACAATAGTTTAACTGAGTAAAATTGTGTATATATGTCCTATAAAAGCCTATACAATAAAGGTTTAATATACAATTAAATGACATTACGCATACGTCAAAATAGGTCAACATCTACTGTCAAAGAATGGAATGTCACTATTGGTTCCTTTGGAAACGGTTTAAAAATCCCAAGTTCCATACCTACACTAAATATATGCAAATATTTTATTATTTTTCTCAGCTATTCAGCATTTTGCACCTATTTTATTAGCTAAAGATGGAAAACAAAAGTAGAAGATATTATATGTGTTTGTTTGTGTGTGTGTATATATATATATATATATATATATATATATATATATATATATATATATATATATATATATATATATATATATATATATATATATATATATATATGTATATGTCTTAATAAGGTTATCCAAAAAATAGTGCTCGATACCGTAGTAGAGCGCAATATATGTATGTGTGGGAAAAAAATCACAAGACTATTTCATCTCTACAGGCCTGTTTCATGAGGGGGGGTACCCTCAATCATCAGGAGATTTTAATGGGAGCATTCGCATACCATGGTTTATATAGGGCACAGAGTGGGTGGGTACAGGCTGGCCTAGGGGCGTGGTGATTGGCTCATGTGTTACCTAGGAGGTGTTTCCGTCTATGGCGGCATGTTGTTACAATTTCGCTGCGCTTGTTGAGGGATGACAGGTCTGGACGGTAAATAATAAACAGTTTCTCTTTCAAGCATAGGTTGCATCTTTTATTACCACTATTGTAAGGTGTGCTGGATGCAAGAATTTGCCATGTTATTGAATATTCAACATTACTGTCTTTGAGGTCCCAAATGTGTTTGCTGAGTTCTGTGGTATTTCGCAGGTTTTTGTTCCTGAAAGAAGCCTTGTGATTGTTCCATCTGGTTTTGAATTCTCCCTCGGTTAATCCTACATATGTGTCGGATGTGTTAATGTCCTTGCGTATTACCTTAGATTGGTAGACAACTGATGTTTGTAAGCACCCCCCGTTGAGAGGGCAATCCGGTTTCTTTCGACAGTTACAGCCTTTGTTGGTTTTGGAGTCGCTCTGTCCGGGGGCCGGCGGCTCATTTGCAATTGTTTTGTTGTGGTTTGAGATGATTTGTCGTATATTGTTCATGCAGCTGTAGCTCAATTTAATGTTGTTCTTGTTGAATACTTTTCTTAGGGTGTTGTCTTTGGGAAAGTGTTTGTCAATCAGATTGAGGAATTTGTGTCCAATGTTCGTTGAGACGTTTTTGCTGTATGGGGGGTTGTACCAGATGATGTCGTTTCGTTTTCTGTCCTTTTTTGGCTGGTTTCCTGGCGTGGGTTCATAGGTGAGGGTGAAATTGTATCCGCTTTCATCAAGGGCTTTTTGGTACGGGGGGGTTGCTTGGTCAAATTCAGCTTTGCTAGATGACAGCATCGATAGCCTTTTATTGATTCCGGTAGGTATTCTTTTCGTGGTGGTGGGTGGGTGGTTGCTGTCATGGTGCACGTATTGGAGTGTTGTGTTGGGTTTCGTGAATGGTTGGTAGCTGTTATTTCTCAGGTTGAAAGTGACGTCAAGGAAGTTGACGGTTTGCTTGTTGGTTTCAATCGTTATCCGTAGGCCGTTCTCTTTGAAAATTTGGCATATGCGCTTCTTGGTATTCTCGCTGCTCCTTGGTAAAAATGACATTATAATCTAAAAGTGATGCTCCTATATATATATATATATATATATATATATATATATATATATATATATATATACACATATATATATATGTATATATATATATATATATATATATATATATATATATATATATATACATGTGTGTGTGTGTGTGTGTATATATATATATATATATATATATATATATATATATATATATATATATATATATATATATATATATATATATATATATATATATACACACACACACACACACACACACACACACACACACACACACACACACACACACACACACACACACACACATAATGTCTTTTACTTTTGTTTTGCATCTTTAGCTAATAGAAATAGGTGCAAAATGCTGAATAGCTGAGAAAAATAATACAATATTTGCATATATTTAGTGTAGGTGTGGAACTTGGGATTTTTAAACCGTTTCCATAGGAACCAATAGTGACATTCCATTCTTCTTTGACAAAAGTATAAGACATTATATGTGTGTGCGTGTGTGTGTGTGTATATATATATATATATATATATATATATATATATATATATATATATATATATATATATATATATATGAATGAAAGCAGTAAAAAGCAGTAAAAATGACATTATAATCTAAAAGTGATGCTCCTACACGTGGTGTTTGTGTATGTGTGTGAGTGTGTGAGTGTGTGTGTGTGTGTGTGTGTGTGTGTGTGTGTATGCCACTCGTAACTGCCTTTGCTAATGAACTCATTAATTCAGAGAGTAGAGCATCAATGAACATTAGAGAGTAGAGATATGCAAAAAGAATCTAGAGTGAGTGCAGTTTTGCCTTGCTCCTTCCATGCAGTATTTACACACGTCAACTACTGCAGCATGTACATAAAAGTGGAAATGTACTGTAAATAATAAATATACTGTAGTACATTCAATAAGCGAAAGTGCTACTTGTTAATAGACTTTAAGTTGACCTCAAGACAAAGTGGCTTCTATTTTAGTGCATCCAGAAGTAAAAGTCGGTCCAGAGCTCAACTTTCCATCTCATATCAACGCCATGATGATGATGATGATGATGAGCAGGAAGGTCATGAAGGACAAGGACGTGAAACATATCTTTCCCAGAGAGACAAAGGCGTGTGTGCGAAAGTGTATCACATGACACCGGCTGATACATTGAAAGGCGTCATTAATAATTCAGTGTAGCTCCTCCCCCTCCTCGCGGCGTGACAAACAAAGCAGGTGGATGTTTGAACATCTCCTCAGAGTGCAGCCCCAGCACTGATTCAGCAGCCACACGTAACAGATGGCGCCCGCGGGCGTCCACCCTCTAATCCTCAAGTCCGCTGGGGATCAGAGGTCCCTCTTGTTGAGGCAGGGGTGTCTCTGTGGGCGGGATTGATGCGTCTTCCAGGGGGACGCCACCATTGACTTGTCAAAACCCTAATTCCATTACCCACCGAGTAAAATACCACCCTGACCCTAAAACAAAAGGCTAAAGCTGCACGCTAATACAGTAGTACCTCAATTTAGGGGTAAATTGAGATACGAGCTGTCGTTTAGTTTTTTTGTAATGCTTTAAATTGCAAGCATACCTTGAGTTATGAGCATTGAAGTCATTTTTTCAACAGGTTTGTGATGTTAGAGCAGATGTGTCGAACTCGCCTTCACTGAGGGCCACATCACAGTTATTGCGGCCCATCAGAGGGCCGTATGTAAGAGTTGATACATATGAAAATAAACATATCATTCTTCATGATATTATTACATAATTGCCTATAATAATAATAATAATATATAGCGCCTAGTTTGCGCCTACAGCCCCTCCGACAACCACCCTTGTAATGCTTCATGATGCTTAGTGTTTGCTGGATCTGTTTAGCACACAGCTTCTAAAACTTGTAGATCATCCTCTTTATGTTCAGGCTCAAAAATATACGATTCTGATCATCATTTCTCCCAAAGTAGTCTTTGTTGTCTCTCATGAAGTCTGCCATGATTAGTAGGGTTTTTTTAAACAGCTCACACAAAAAGCACATAAGATGAGAATTAAAAAAATAAAACACCTGCAGTGCCAGATTTTGTATTTTGTTGTAATACATAATTTGTATTACTGCTGTAGGAGCAATTGCCTTCAGAGGAGGAGCTACACTTCCATGTTTAGAATACAGTTTTACGCATTATTAACACAAAAAATGAATTGTTACGATCATGCTTTGATTGTCAAATATGTTTGGTAATTTAATCTGTGATATTTCTACCTCAATAAATGCTTCTGATATTCGGTATATTATATGTTGTACAAGTAATGGTATTCATATCGCTGCATGACATTGTTTGAACCATCTCTATGTATTAATAACGTGTAATATTCAGCCTGCTAAACATTCTGTAGAGACTATCAATCAGAATATGTTTTAAAGGAATATACACTTTTTCATTCTGACAGAAAACATTCATTTAGGGAGAAAAATCTCAGATTACATTACAAAACATTTTCGACAAAGCATGATTGTGTCAATGCGTGGACCATGGCGGCGCAAATTACTGCGCGCCACTTCCGTGGCCGACGAGGAGGCGGGTGCGTCGTCATCGTGGCAGGCGTGGAATTTGCGCGCGTCCTCGTCATGGCAGGCGGCGAAGCTTGGCGTGGTGCGTCAGGCGGCAAAGCTTGGCGTGGCGCGTCAGGCGGCGAAGCCTGGCATGGCGGGTCTTGGCATGGCGGGTCTTGGCATGGAGGGTCTTGGTTTGGAGGGTCTTGGCTTGGCGGTGCTTGGCGGCGTGGAGCTGCTACGGGCAGCGCTTGGCGGCGTGGAGCTGCTACGGGCGGCGCTTGGCGGCGTGGAGCTGCAATGGGCGGCGCTTGGCGGTGTGGAGCTGCAACGGGTGGCGCTTGGTGGCGTGGAGCTGCTACGAGCGGCGCTTGGCGGCGTGGAGCTGCTACGGGCGGCACTTGGAGGCGTGGAGCAGCTACTGGCGGTACTTGGCGTCGTGGAGCAGCTACTGGCGGAACTTGGCGGCGTGAAGCAGCTACTGGCGGCACTTGGCGGCATGGAGCAGCTACTGGCGGAACTTGGCGCCGTGGAGCAGCTACTGGCGGCACTTGGCGCCGTGGAGCAGCTACTGGCGGCACTTGGCGCCGTGGAGCAGCTACTGGCGGTATTTGGCGGCGTGGAGCAGCTATTGGCGGCACTTGGCGCCGTGGAGCAGCTACTGGCGGCACTTGGCGGCGTGGAGCAGGTACCGGAGCTTGGCGTGGTGGGTCTTGGCGAGGTGGGTCTTGGCCAGAGGTGGGTAGAGTAGCCAGAAATTGTACTCAAGTAAGAGTACTGTTACTTTAGAGATTTATTACTCAAGTAAAAGTAAGGAGCAGTCACCCAAATATTTACTTGAGTAAAAGTAAAAAGTATGTTGTGAAAAAACTACTCAAGTACTGAGTAACTGATGAGTAACATACACACTCATATCATACATATATACCGGTATATATATATATATGCATATATATATATATATATATATACATACATACATATACATTGATATATACAGTATATAATTTATAAGTATTTATTTTGCTGTTTTTGTTTACATGTTAAAGGTGTTTTAATGAATATACATGCATGTTTAACATATAGATTCCTTTCTTTAATGAAGACTAGAATATAAGTTGGTGTATTACCTGATTCTGATGACTTGCGTTGATTGTAATCAGACAGTCGTGATGATAACGTCCACGTTTTCAAATGGAGGAGAAGAAAGGTTCCTCCTTTCTGTCTAATACCACATGAAAGTGGTGGGATTTTGGCATCCTATTTGTCCAGCTTCCATATTCGTTTTTATACACTTTACAAGAAATATATTGGTGTCAAACTCCGTAGCTTGCTAGCTTGTTTACGCTGGCTTTGGGAGACTCTTGTTTTGAAAGCGCAGGCGCGATGGCGCGGCACTTTTATTGTGAAGACAGGAACGTGCTCATGTGCGGTCAGTATTGAGGCTTTTGACGGTACGGTTTAAATAAAACAAGTATCTTTTTTCCTTCACACTTTTGATTGATTGATTGGAACTTTTATTATTAGATTGCACAGTACAGTACACATTCCGTACAATTGACCACTAAATGGTAACACCCCAATAAGTTTTTCAACTTGTTTAAGTCAGGTCATGTGACCACCTGGCTCTGTTTGATTGGTCCAACGTCACCAGTGACTGCATCTGATTGGTGGAACGAAGTGAAACGTCACCAGTAAGGCAGGCACTTTGAAGGTCTGTCTGACAGACCAAAACAAACAAAGCGTGCATTAACAGATCGATAAAAATTAGTAGCGAGTAGCGAGCTGAATGTAGATAAAAGTAGCGGAGTAAAAGTAGCGTTCCTTCTCTATAAATATACTTAAGTAAAAGTAAAAGTATGTTGCATTAAAACTACTCTTAGAAGTACAATTTATCCCAAAAGTTACTCAAGTAGATGTAACGGAGTAAATGTAGCGCGTTACTACCCACCTCTGGTCTTGGCGTGGTGCTAGCTTTGGAGCTGGCGCTAGCTTTGGTGCAGGTGGAGGTGGCCTAGCCGGGGATTGCGGCTTAGCAGGCCGAAAGATCGGTGGCGGCGGCTGGGCCGGAGGTTGCGGCTTAGCAGGCCGAAAGACCGGTGGCGGCGGCCGGGCCGGAGGTTGTGGCTTGGCATGGTGATGCTGAGCCACCCCACCTGAACAGTTCCCAGCCCTTTCCCCCCCCCTCAAGGAGCGGATACCAGACGCGCTCCCCGCGGTCTGGAACCGTTTTTTAGGGTGGGTGGAGGGAGGTCAGGAGAGGGGCAGAATCCTCCCCATTAAATTGTCCAAAATGTTTTTTATTTTTACCCACCTGAGTTTTAGTGGGTCAAAAAAAAGAAAAATCTTGTGGCGTGGGCGTGGCATGAAAACTTGGACATGGCTTGGTTTGACCAGACAAAGAATTTGGAAACAAAATCTTCAGGTCTGTGGCATCCTCCTTGAGCTGCCAGGCTGGCTGTCATCCATTTCCGCCCGGAGGGGGAGGAGCCCATGGGAGTGGCGCATCCTGTCCACTCGCGGAAGTCTTTCCTCGTTCTTGGCGACGTTTCCGGGACAGGAGCAACGCGCCGATCGGCACCAGCTTGCCTCCGGCCCCCACATCATCCCCCTGCGCTCCCTGGGGGAAAAGCGCAGCGTCTCGGCCTCCATGGCGCGCAGCACCTCCCAAGAAGCCTCATCCAACTCGTCCATCGTAAGGTTGCTTGCGGGAAAGCGATTAGCTGGCGACATTCTGTCAACGCATGGATTATGGCGGCGCAAATTACTGCGCTGATTGCTTTCCCAGGATGCAAAACAACTAGACTGGACTTGGCTTGAAGGTAAATACATCTTTTATTTTTACACTAACAAAAGAAACAAAAGGCGCGCACAAGGCGGAAGTACAAACTTGGCTAAGAAAACAAAACTAGCACTTGGGCAAAAACTATGGACGTGAAACAAATAAACACTTACTGTGACATGAGCAGAACAAAAACTTACGTGGCATGGCAAGAAGCATAAACGATGGAATAAGCAGGGCATGAAAATGACAGAGGTAAACAGAGTTAATGTCGCCAGGCTGACTTCCTGGCAACTGCAAGCCTAAATACTGGTGACATGATTAGTGAAAACAGGTGCGTGACTCAAAATGTGAAACAGGTGAAACTAATGGTTGCTATGGTGACAAAACAAGGGAGTGAAAAAGCAGGAACTAAGTGACCAAAACCAAACAGGACATGACTAAAACAAAACATGATAGACAGATATGACAGATTTCATTTTGATATATAGTTATATGATGTGACGCGTAGTGATATTATTGTTGAAGCCGGGAGAATGTAATTGGGATGAGAAAAACTGTCCTGCCATGTTTCGACGAATGTCTCCGATAAAAAAGTGACTTCAGACTTCCTGTCTAGGGTGTTTTTTTTCTGCTGAGCTTTTATTCATTCTTACTGAAGCAGTGAGTCTAACAATTTACATTTTATGTTATCAGTGCACTCAACTGTAATGTAAACACAGACATGAAGCTCTTCCTGTCTGCAAGCGCCAAAGGTGCCAGCAGGCGTTCGCTCCAATGATGTTGTCTCACGGCGATTGAAGGTAAAATGTAAAATGTCTTGTCGGGAGAAATGGCTTTGGACCTGAGATTTCAACAATGTCCCGCTTTCTTTTTACATTTCTGATCGCTATTTTTGAGCTGGTGGCTCAGCAGAAACTGTATGTACACCATTATGTTTCCCACGCTACAAAATGGCTCGAGGGTAGGGGTGTAACGGTACGTGTATTTGTATTGAACCGTTTCGGTACGGGGGTTTCGGTTCAGTTCGGAGGTGTACCGAACAAATTTCCACACAAACATATTAAGTAGCCGCCTTCGCTTCCTTCTGCCTCTGTCTCTGTCAGTACTCTACACAGCACCCAGCATTGTCCCACCCACACAACCATCTGATTGGTTACAAACAGAGCGGTAACAGCCAATCAGCAGTGCGTATTCAGAGCGCATGTAGTCAGTGCTTAGCGTTTAGCAGGTAAGCATCAGGCCGCGGACTCTCCCCAAATTATAATAAACACCTCCCAGTCAACTACTAGTAACATCACTATGAGCCCGTTGACCTTCTAGAAACCTAAACGGCAGCTCAGCTCGCTCGCAGTCCTGGCTTGAGGTGAAGGCTAATTCGCTTTTAGCGTAATGTTAGCTCATTTTGCGGTGTGTGTGTGTGTGTGTGTGTGTGTGTGTGTGTGTGCGTGTGTGTGTGTGTTACGGACAGCAAAGCCCTGTCTGTCTGTTATTTCACTTGACCTTTTTCTGTGTTGATTGAGCTGTGTTGAAGCATTATGTTAAATGAAGAGTTTCTGTCTCTGATAGTTGATATAATAATGTAACTGCATCATAAAGCCTACATGAACTCCATGGTGTTCAGGGATGAATAGTCTCTCCTATTGCTATTGTACCATTTTTTCAGCTATAGTTACATTAATCATTAATAATGTAGCAGCCTAGTTTTGAATGGCAGGGTCCCTGCTATCACATGTTGATAAAAATATAACATTTACATAATAAAAATCAACTACAGGCTTCCCAAATGCTGTAATAAATTAAGCATGATGAGTGGACTTGAAACTGTTTTAATGTTGCACTTTTTATATGTAGAAGAAAAGTTTTGTCATTTTATTTAATCTGAGCAACAACTTAATGTTGATTAACGTGGGCAAAATTATTATAGTGTTCCCAATGTTAAAAGGATAAAGCCATTGTTTACAAATTCGGTAAATAAATAACCAAAAAATTTATATTTTGTTGTTTTCTTACTCTGCCGAAAATGAACCGAACCGTGACCTCTAAACCGAGGTACGTACCAAACCGAAATTTTTGTGTACCGTTACACCCCTACTCAAGGGTCTAAAAGGAATCAGGACAAATGTGTGTTAATCGCGCATTAAAAAAAAAGATCGCCGTAAAGGAACTTATAGTGAAGTGAATTATATTTATATAGCGCTTTTCTCTAGTGACTCAAAGCGCTTTTACATAGTGAAACCCAATATCTAAATTACATTTAAACCAGTGTGGGTGGCACTGGGAGCAGGTGGGTAAAGTGTCTTGCCCAAGGACACAGCGACAGAGGAAGTACCAATGATTGTCACACACACACTAGGTGTGGTGACATTTGTCCTCTGCATTTGACCCATCCCCTTGATCACCCCCTGGGAGGTGAGGGGAGCAGTGGGCAGCAGCGGCGCCGCGCCTGGGAATCCTTTTTGGTGATTTAACCCCCAATTCCAACCCTTGATGCTGAGTGCCAAGCAGGGAAGAATGCTGGTATGAGCTTTTAAACATAACCCGTTAACTGCTGCCAATCAAATGGTGAATAAGATACTCTTTAGGGTTCATATGTTTGTAAATGTGACTGTGATGAAGTCAGTGCCTCACCAGCCATCAACCTCACCGCACGTCACTGGTGTGTAGTCATTAAATATGTATTCTGATATATGTTCTTCACAGAAAATGAGCCCAAGTCAGTGAGTCTCAGTTTGAAAAATTAATTAATTGTATAATTTTTCTTTTAATAAAAAATGAAAACGGGTCCCACAGACCCAAAACACCACACAAGGGTTCAGGGGCGCTGCTAGGGATTTTGGGCCCCATGAAAATAATCTTTACAGGGCCCCCAACACAGTGTCATTATTTTTTCTGTATTATAATTTCATCATCATTAGGGGCCTCTCTGGGCCCCCCTCCATCATGTGCCCCTAGAATCCCCCCCTTTCGGCGCCCCTGCAAGGGTTAAGATGTAGTTCATGTTTGATGGGGGCATACTTAAAAAAAAGCTAAATTAGCTGCACTTGAGTCAGCCTGCCACTAGATGGCGCCCCTTGACTTCTGGCTCGTCGTAGGTGAGCGCGCTCGGGCATTCATTCCAAACAATTTAAAAGTCAATTAAAAAAAGCGCGCAAGGATGAGACAAACGGACGAATGAAATAGATGACATCACTTCAAACACACACGGTCTAAATCCACACAATTAACTCGACTTAAACGATGCACACGCACACCGCTTCTTTTCTCGGATTTCAAACACAAAGGTGGTCATGCGTAAATCTCCCCTCCTCTCTCTCTCTCTCTCTCACGCACACGCACACGCACACGCACACGCACCTCCAC
>NC_084571.2:792500-872500 GCF_033978685.3 Nerophis lumbriciformis | reverse complement strand
TTGCAGCACTAACTCTTCCGGGAACGCTACAATAAACACCCCCCGCTACCCCAACCCCGCCCACCTCAACCTCCTCATGCTCTCTCAGGGAGAGCATGTCCCAAATTCCAAGCTGCTGTTTTGAGGCATGTTAAAAAAAAATAATGCACTTTGTGACTTCAATAATAAATATGGCAGTGCCATGTTGGCATTTTTTTTTCCATAACTTGAGTTGATTTATTTTTGGAAAACCTTGTTACATTGTTTAATGCATCCAGCGGGGCATCACAACAAAATTAGGCATAATAATGTGTTAATTCCACGACTGTATGTATCGGTATCGGTTGATATCGGAATCGGTAATTAAGAGTTGGACAATATCAGAATATCGGATATCAGCAAAAAAGCCATTATCGGACATCTCTAAAAATATGCGATTTTGCAGGAAATTGCATGTGAATGCTGAAATGCAACAACTTAAGTGCTAATGTTAGCATGCTAACATTTAGAATGCATCCAGTACCAAGTCATATGACTCTGAGGTGTTTGGCTCCAAAATAGGCTAAAAGAGTTAGCGTGCTAACAGTAAACATGTGTCAAGTACCAGGTTATATGAGTCTGAGCTGCTACTACTTTAAATGCAGCTACTGCCCTCTTGTGGAGTTAATAAAAGACAACCTCAGGAGGTTGCCTACAGCCACACTCTAATGTTTTTTGATCTGGTGCTTCAGTTGTTGACTTTTTTAGACCACCGGCAACTCTGCGATTAATCGAATAAAGGCGTTGATGTGTCATGATATTTCAAATGAAGCTACTGCCCTCTTGTGGAGTTTAACAAAACACAACCTCAGGAGGTTGCCTACAGCCTCAGCTCACTACTAATGTTTTTTGACCTGGTGCTAAAGGTTGTTCACTTTTTTAGACCATCGGCAATCCTGCGATCAATCAAATAGAGGCTTTGATGTGTTATGATTAGAGATGTCCGATGATATTATGATATTATCGGCCGATAAATGCTTTAAAATGTAATATCGGAAATTATAGGTATCGGTTTCAAAAAGTAAAATTAATGACTTTTTAAAACGGCGTTGTCCGGAGCGGTACATATCCGTTAAAACACGGACGTAGGGCATACTTGCCAACCCTCGCGAGAGACTCCCAAATTTCAGTGCCCCTCCCGAAAATCTCCCGGGGCAACCATTCTCCCGAATTTCTCCCGATTTCCATCCTGACAACAATATTGGGGGCGTGCCTTAAAGGCACTGCCTTTAGCGTCCTCTACAACCTGTCGTCACGTCCGCTTCTCCTCCATACAAACAGCGTGCCGGCCCAGTCACATAATATACACAGCTTTTACACACACACAAGTGAATGCAAGGCATACTTGGTCAACAGCCATACAGGTCACACTGAGGGTGGCCGTATAAACAACTTTAACACTGTTACAAATATGCGTCACACTGTGAACCCACACTAAACAAGAATGACAAACACATTTCGGGAGAACATCCGCACCGTAACACAACATAAACACAACAGAACAAATACCCAGAACCCCTTGCAGCACTAACTCTTCCGGGACGCTACATTTTACATTATATTACATTACGGAATCGGTAATAAAGAGTTGGACAATATCGGAATATCGGATATCGGCAAAAAAGCCATTATCGGACATCTCTAGTTATGATTCTTCAAATGCAGCTACTGCCCTCTTGTGGAGTTAAAATAAAAGACAACATCAGGAGGTTGCCTACAGCCACACTCTAATGTTTATGACCGTGTGCTAAGGTTGTTTATTTTTTTAGACCACCGGCAGCCCTCCGATTAATCCAATAGGGGCTTTGGTGTGTTATGATACTTCAAATGCAGCTACTTTCCTCTTGTGGGGTTAAGTAAAAGACAACATCAGGACGTTGCCTACAGCCACAGATTAATACTAATGTTTTTTGACCTTGTGCTAAGGTTGTTTACTTTTTTAGACCACAGGCAACCCTGCGATTAATCGAATAGGGGCTTTGATGCGTTATGATACTTCAAATGCAGCTACTGCCCTCTTGTGGAGTTAGGTAAAAGACGACCTCAGGAGGTTGCCTACAGCCACAGCTGTTAATACCAGTGTTTATTGCTTTAGAGCAGGGGTGTCAAACTCAAATACAGAGTGGGCCAAAATTTAAAACTGAACAAAGCCGCGGGCCAATGTTGAACAAATTAACCTTTTTAATAGGGACCCAAACAAGTTTTGCATTAAATATTGAACAAGCAAGGCTTATATAACTTTATAGTGACATGCAAAATCGAGTTTCAAATAATAATAATAATTAAAAAAAAAATATCAATGGCATTTCAAATACAATTTAAATAAAAAATGAATGCCTCTTTTCTTTTTGCAGCCTTCTGAGGTAAATATCAACATTAACTTTTTCCACAGGCTAATACATTTGAAAATAAAATAATGAATAAAGCAACCATTCAGGACTTTAAACTGCTCAGTTTGCAACACACTGATCTAATCTGATGTGCCCAAGCCAGATACCTACCATCTTTTCTTGGATGCTAGTTCATTAATGTCGGGGCTCAGGCTTTGAGCTGAGGCAACCTTCATTATCGAACGAAGGTGTTCATCAGTCATTATTTCTCGTATTCCACAGTCTTGGGGGCGTGCCTTACAGGCACTGCTTTTAACGTCCTCTACGAGCTGACGTCACGTCCGCTTTTCATCCCTTCTAACAACGTGCCCGCCCAGTCACAAGATTTGAGCGGCTCCTGTACACACACACACACGTAAATGCAACGCATACTTTATCAACAGCGATACAGTTTACACTGAGAGTGCCCGTATAAGCAACTTTAACATTGTTAGAAATATACATCACACTGTGAACCCACACCAAACAAGAATGACAAACAATTTTGGGAGAACATCCGCACAGTAACACAACATAAACACAACAGAATAAATACCCAGAACTCTTTGCAGCACTGACTCTTCAGGTGTTGTGCCGGATAATGCACCCCCGGCGTAGAATGCAACCCTTGACGGGAGTGTTATATCAACTAAAGCCCACACTTAAAGTTTCCACGTGCAAGATTGAATCTATTTGAAAAAGTTATTTAATAAGACGCCAAAAGTGCAAAAACAATAATGTTCGTGTTGGAGGAGTTGTGAATGAATGAAATATGAAATCCGTGCTGCAGTCGCTGCTGGGCCACAACATTAGGTACACCTGCACACTGCAGCACGGATTTCATATTTCATTCATTCACAACTCCTCCAACACGAACATTATTGTTTTTGCACTTTTGGCTTCTTATTAAATAACTTTTTCAAATAGATTCAATCTTGCACGTGGAAACTTTAAGTGTGGGCTTTAGTTGATATAACACTCCCGTCAGGGGGTGCATTCTACGCCGGGGGTGCATTATCCGGCACAATACCTGGACGCTACAATATACACCCCTGCTACCTTCAAATCCCCCCCCCCCCCCCACCCCAACCACACACACACACACACACACACACACACACACACACACACACACAGCTTGTAGCATCCCGGAAGAGTTAGTGCTGCAAAGAGTTCTGGGTATTTGTTCTGTTGTGTTTATGTTGTGTTACTGTGCGGATGTTCTCCCAAAATGTGTTTGTCATTCTTATTTGGTGTGGATTCACAGTGTGGCGCATATTTCTAACAATGTTAAAGTTTTTTTATACTGGCACCCTCAGTGTAACGTGTATCGCTGAAGATCAAGTGTGCGTTGCATTCACTTCTGTGTGCGTGCCATAGCCGCACGTATTATGTATCTGGACCAGCCCTTTTTGGACTGGGCAAAAAGTGGACGTTACAATTCTCGGGAGGGGCACTGAAATTTGGGAGTCTGCCGGGAGTTTTAGTAAGTATGAGAATTAGCGGTGTACCGCGGCACCGCCGCTGAATATGATCGGCGGGCCAGCTCTAATGTTAATTTGATATCGCCTCACGGGCCAAGTGAAATTACACGGCGTGCCAAATTTGGCCCGCGGGCCAGAGTTTGACACCCATGCTTTAGAGTGTATATATGAAAGTGTTCAGGTGCAAATGAGGGTTTTAGCGATGTTGCGATGTCAACTACTAGACTTTTTAAAAGATGCTCTTCTCCACGCAGCAGATCTTTGTGAGCGGTTGTGCAGAAAATGACCACAAAGAGCCACAAGATAGACCGACTCCTCTTTTAATTATCATAATTGAGTTCCTTTCCATTACATCCATGTTGAAAGTGCAAAGCGGGCCGTAAAGAAGACAAACAGCATTAGCTGTTGGGCGAGCTGGCGCGTCAGTGTGTGCGTGTGTGTGTGTGTGTGTGTGTGTGTGTGCATGTGTGTGAGTGTGTGTAGTGCAGCGTCAGGCGGCTTAATGATGCGTGCAGAAGAAAAAGAAGCTGAGAGGAAAGGCTTTTTTTCCACATTTACAAGCACGCAGAAAGCGAGCGGCCCCGTAAAGTATAATCACACGCCTTTACGCCGACGTGCCCCTGAGACGGAGCCCGAAGCGCTCAGCATCTCAATCAGACATGATCACGGCAAGTGGACACAGTATTAGGTACAGCAGCAGCTAATAACACAATACATTGTTGTGTTGTGTGTTGTGTGTTGAGCTGCACTAAGAGCTGGTGAGAGGGTCGCACCCTAAGAGACCCCACTAGGACGATGCAGCGCCCTTCCACGCCGGCAACACCTCCTGCTTTTGTTTCACAGCACTATTATTCTCAACCTTTATTGGCCACATAATCACATTTTAAATTCTTCCAGTGCAGTCCCTGTGCCGAGGCGTTGGTGGTGCTGTTGAGCTGCTACCTTAGGAGCGTTTTCGTCACCGAATGAAATTATCTGCTTAGAACTAAAACACTGATTAAAAAAGTCTGTAAGTCGTTTTACATACACTACACCAGTGTTTTTCAACCACCGTGCCGCGGCGTGAGATACAGTCTAGTGTGCCGTGGGAGATGATCTAATTTCACCTATTTGGGGTAAAAATATTTTTTGCAAACTAGTAATTATAGTCTGCAAATGATGTGTTGTTGTTGAGTGTTGGTGCTGTCTAGAGCTCGGCAGAGTAACCGTGTAATACTCTTCCATATCAGTAGGTGGCAGCATGTAGATAATTGCTTTGGAGATGTCGGAAACAGCGGGAGGCAGCGTGCAGGTAAAAAAGTATTTAATGCTTGAACAAAAAATAAACAAAAGGTAAGTGCTGCTAAAAAAAGGCATTGAAGCTTAGGGAAGGCTATGCAGAACAAAACTAAAACTGAACTGGCTACAAAGTAAGCAAAAACAGAATGCTGGACGACAGCAAAGACTTTTTTTTATTTTTTTTATTAAATCAAAATAGAAAAAAACACACGATACACTTTCAACTAGTGCATCAACCAAAAAAAAAACCTCCCTCCCCCATTCACACTCATACACACCCACTCACACAAAAGGAGTTGTTTCTTTCTGCTATCAATATTCTGGTTCCCACAACATGGACAACACTTCTGCAAGGGACACAACACAGTCAGTCCCTGAAGCACACTTGATTGTTTGTGCTGCTGGTCCACTAACATTTTCATTTAATTACTATTCTTTTTTTTCTTTTTTCTCCCTTATGTAATTATTTTTACATTGTTTTACTTTCCTTTTTATCCAAGAAAATATTTATTTATCTTATCCATAAAAAAAAATAAAAAAAAGGAAATTAAGGACCTTATCTTCACCAGACCGGGTTGTAAATGAAATTAGCTTCGTTTAAAGGTTTTTAAAAAAAAAACCCAGGTCCAGTCCAGATAATGTCCAAGTCGGGTCCAGCAACACACACCTTCATTCATGTACACTGAGAAAAGAAAAAAAAACAGAAAATTTTGGAACACAACAGATTGCATATAATCTATAAACAAAATTACATTTTCAAAACAAAAACAAAACAAAAAATGTATGTACAGTCCAGCTTATGTTCAGGTCACTAAAAATTAGGGAATACAACAACAGATAGCATATAATCTATAAACATAATTACACTTTCAACATAAGCCTTTGAGGACTTCCCATCTTTTTTTATGTTTTTTGGCATCATTATCGTCAAAGACTTACTGTGGAGCAAAGATGGCGTCCACAATGTACATCCGAACATGACATGACAATCGACAATGTCCCCACAAAGAAGGATAAAAACAACTGAAATATCCTTGATTGCTAAAACAAAGTAGATGCGGGAAATATCACTCAAAGGAAGACATGAAACTGCTACAGGAAAATACCAAAAAAGGAGAAAAAGCCACCAAAATAGGAGCGCAAGACAAGAAGTAAAACATTACACACAGGAAAACAGCAAAAAACTCAAAATAAGTAAGGGCATGATATGACAGGTGGTGACAGTACACCTACTTTGAGACAAGAGCTATAGTGATGCATGCTTGGTTATGCTTTAAAGTCATATCCAACAATTGCGACAACGACTTTTTACTGTCAACTCAATCAATCAATCAATGTTTATTTATATAGCCCTAAATCACAAGTGTCTCAAAGGGCTGCACAAGCCACAACGACATCCTCGGTACAAAGCCCACATAAGGGCAAGGAAAAACTCACCCCAGTGGGACGTCGATGTGAATGACTATGAGAAACCTTGGAGAGGACCGCATATGTGGGTAACCCCCCCCCCTCTAGGGGAGACCGAATGCAATGGATGTCGAGTGGGTCTGACATAATATTGTGAGAGTCCAGTCCATAGTGGATCCAACATAATAGTAAGAGTCCAGTCCATAGTGGGGCCAGCAGGACACCATCCCAAGCGGAGACGGGTCAGCAGCGCAGAGATGTTCCCAACCGATGCTAGATAATTGCTTTGTAGATGTCGGAAACAGCGGGAGGCAGCGTGCAGGTAAAACAGTATTTAATGCTTGAACAAAAAATAAACAAAAGGTAAGTGCTGCTAAGAAAAAAGGCATTGAAGCTTAGGGAAGGCTATGCAGAACAAAACTAAAACTGAACTGGCTACAAAGTAAGCAAAAACAGAATGCTGGACGACAGCAAAGACTTACTGTGGAGCAAAGACGACGTCCACAATGTACATCCGAACATGACATGACAATCGACAATGTCCCCACAAAGAAGGATAAAAACAACTGAAATATCCTTGATTGCTAAAACAAAGTAGATGCGGGAAATATCGCTCAAAGGAAGACATGAAACTGCTACAGGAAAATACCAAAAAAGGAGAAAAAGCCACCAAAATAGGAGCGCAAGACAAGAACTAAAACACTACACACAGGAAAACAGCAAAAAACTCAAAATAAGTAAGGGCGTGATATGACAGGTGGTGACCGTACACCTACTTTGAGACAAGAGCTATATTGATGCATGCTTGGTTATGCTTTAAAGTCATATCCAACAATTGCGACAACGACTTTTTACTGTCAACTCAATCAATCAATGTTTATTTATATAGCCCTAAATCACAAGTGTCTCAAAGAGCTGCACAAGCCACAACGACATCCTCGGTACAAAGCCCACATAAGGGCAAGGAAAAACTCACCCCAGTGGGACGTCGATGTGAATGACTATGAGAAACCTTGGAGAGGACCGCATATGTGGGTAACCCCCCCCCCCCCCCTCCCTCTAGGGGAGACCGAAAGCAATGGATGTCGAGTGGGTCTGACATAATATTGTGAGAGTCCAGTCCATAGTGGATCCAACATAATAGTAAGAGTCCAGTCCATAGTGGGGCCAGCAGGACACCATCCCGAGCGGAGACGGGTCAGCAGCGCAGAGATGTTCCCAACCGATGCTAGATAATTGCTTTGTAGATGTTGGAAACAGCGGGAGGCAGCGTGCAGGTAAAACAGTATTTAATGCTTGAACAAAAAATAAACAAAAGGTAAGTGCTGCTAAGAAAAAAGGCATTGAAGCTTAGGGAAGGCTATGCAGAACAAAACTAAAACTGAACTGGCTACAAAGTAAGCAAAAACAGAATGCTGGACGACAGCAAAGACTTACTGTGGAGCAAAGACGGCGTCCACAATGTACATCCGAACATGACATGACAATCGACAATGTCCCCACAAAGAAGGATAAAAACAACTGAAATATCCTTGATTGCTAAAACAAAGTAGATGCGGGAAATATCGCTCAAAGGAAGACATGAAACTGCTACAGGAAAATACCAAAAAAAGAGAAAAGCCACCAAAATAGGAGCGCAAGACAAGAACTAAAACACTACACACAGGAAAACAGCAAAAAACTCAAAATAAGTCAGGGCGTCATATGACAGGTGGTAACCGTACACCTACTTTGAGACAAGAGCTATAGTGGTGCATGCTTGGTTATGCTTTAAAGTCATATCCAACGACTTTTTACTGTCAACTGAGTTTCGTTTTTAATGATTTCTGCTGGTGGTGTGCCTCCGCATTCTTTCAACGCAAAAAATGTGCCTTGGTTGAAAAACACTGCCCTAGTCGATAAGAGACAAAAAGATAGTGAAAAAGAAGAAGCTTAACACCCGTTGTTGAGGTGGACCATTCTTTGAAAGAAGAGTCGTAAAAGAAGCTGAAAAACAAAAATGTGGCGTTATTCTCAAAGGGGCCTTAAAAGTTTCCCAACCTGGGCAGCGTTCAACTTGAGCGGCCGCACTGATCGACTGTTGACGCGTGGAACAATGGCGGCTGTTTGGACAGGAAGTTGTCGGCGTGCGGAGCCCTGCTGAGGTTCTAGTGGATAATTAATGGCTGACAGCTGACAGCAGCAAGACGGAGGAGGCAGCCCAGCGGGAGCTGTCACAATTCAGTCCCTGGGCGAGCGGCTGAAATGCAAACTTGTGTACTAATTGAAGTACAAACCAAGCAAAGCACGGACAGTATTTGCATCGTATGAGCAGCCTTGTCATTGTTTCATCTCCCCCGAGCTTCCAAGAACCAGCACCAAAAATACCTGTAAGAATCAATAATAATGAGGAGGAAGGTTCGGGCAAGGCCATGAAGATGATCAAGAAGTATTGATTAGATTCTTGTGTGAGCAGAATGCTGACCACGCACACAAAGGAGACAGTCACAGGTGAGGTGAACATTGATTGGCTGCTTATTGTGTTACTAATGTGACTGAGCAGCGAGCTGAAAGCAAAAAAACAACAACTTTAATCATCTATTCAAAACAGTCCGACGCAGGCGAATTGTATGAAAACCAAAGAAATAAAGTCATTCCAATTCACCTGTTCCAGACATCGAAAATATGAACACAAAATGCATGTTGTAGATCAGCAATGTTCCCTCTAAATGTTTCATGTGTGTGAGCAAACGCACAAACACCCTGAGCATTCAGTGGAATACAGACGTGCACACGGCCATACCAGCAGCACATTTGTCTCAAACCTGACATAACAATTTCAATGTCTTATTATTATAATTAAGTGACTAGTCAATTTCAAGAGATTATTTTCTAATCCGCAATTTCCGGACTATAAGGCGCACCAGCTAAATTTAGGGGAAAATACAGATTGCTCCACATATAAGCCGCACCCGACTATAAGCCGCAGGCGTTTTGATGTGTAATTACCGTAGTATATAGGGATTCCTGCTACCACGGAGGGGATTGTCGGGACAGAGATGACTGTTTGGGAACGCAAAGCGTCACATTTATTAACAATAAATCTTTCAATCATTCAATCAAACTTTCACATCTTTGACATGGCGAACAGCATTCGTGCAGAGTACAAATAATACAACGGTGCAAAGTAATACAAAGTGCTCGCCTGTAACACGGCAGTAAAAGTGCAGTCCCGCAGCCGTTTACGTTATCAAAATAATCAGCCTACTACCGCTATATGAAAAGTCAGTCTTTAATCATTGTGTCATCGTCTTCCTCCTGCGTACTAAAACCACCGAAATCCTCTTCGTCGCTGTCGGAGAAGAACAGGTCCAAAATGGCGTCGTCAGCCACTCTCTCCTTTGTTCTCGCTCTCAAAACCTTCCTCTTCGTCAGTGGAATCAACGGCTTCGACTTCGTCAGCCGTTACGCCGTCCTCTTCATCATCATCATATGCACTTCTCCGTTTGTTTTCCATATTGAGGGTGTTTGCATGAACACATCCTTCACGCAAACTGTCGCTGACGCTCTCCTACTCTTTGTTTTGCTCTCGTTACCTGGCGCCAGATGTCTGCCTCGGTCTCGCGCATCCTCGGTACTGCGCGCCCCTGGTTACCGTAAGCCGTAGAAAAGCCACACCGTTGTATAAGCCGCAGGGACCAGAACGAGGGACAAAAGTAGCGGCTTATAGTCTGGAAATTACGGTATGTGATTTGGCCCACTGAGATATTGTTTTTTTTTTTATATCAGCTATGCACTATAGTATTTTATGCCTGGGTGGGGGTCCTGCTTTGGAAAGATTGTGTACCCCTTTCAGAGATCACATTTAGTTCCCCTTAAAACATTCACATGTTGCATGAGATGAAGTGTTTATTAACTTTCTGTCTGTAAAATAAATATTTTTATTAGCAATTATGTAGTCCTGTAACATCATTTTATGATTAATACCCCAAAAATAACATTCTTAAAGGGGAACATTATCACAATTTCAGAATGGTTAAAACCATTAAAAATCAGTTCCCAGTGGCTTATTATATTTTTCAAAGTTTTTTTCAAAATTTTACCCATCACGCAATATCCCTAAAAAAAGCTTCAAAGTGCCTGATTTTAACCACCCGTCCATTTTCCTGTGACGTCACATAGTGAAGCCAACACAAACAAACATGGCGGAAAGAACAGCAAGCTATAGCGACATTAGCTCGGATTCAGACTCGGATTTCAGCGGCTTAAGCGATTCAACAGATTACGCATGTATTGAAACGGATGGTTGTAGTGTGGAGGCAGGTAGCGAAAACCAAATAGAAGAAGAAACTGAAGCTATTGAGCCATATCGGTTTGAACCGTATGCAAGCCAAACCGACGAAAACGACACGACAGCCAGCGACACGGGAGAAAGCGAGGACAAATTCGGCGATCGCCTTCTAACCAACGATTGGTATGTGTTTGTTTGGCATTAAAGGAAACTAACAACTATGAACTAGGTTTACAGCATATGAAATACATTTGGCAACCACATGCACTTTGAGAGTGCAGACAGCCCAATTTTCATCAATTTATATATTCTGTAGACATACCCTCATGTCAGCAGGCCAGGGAAGCTAGGGTCGATATTCTTCTCTTGATCATCTTCGGTGGCATAAGGGACGGTGTGAGCCAAGACATCCAGGGGGTTTAGCTCGCTGGTCTGCGGGAACAAACTGCCGCCATTGCTTGCCGTGCTAGCGAGGTCCTTTTGTTTTCTTTATTTTCATGACTATTTACATTGTAGATTGTCACTGAAAGCATCACAACTATGACACCTGTGAAGTGCAAACCCTTTCAAGTGACTACCTCTTGAAGCTCATCAAGAGAATGCCAAGAGTGTGCGAAAAAGTAATCAGAGCAAAAGGTGGCTATTTTGAAGACACTAGAATATAAAACATGTTTTCAGTTATTTCACCTTTTTTTGTCAAATACATACATGTGTTCATTCATAGTTTTGATGCCTTCAGTGACAATCTACAATGTAAATAGTCATGAAAATAAAGAAAACGCATTGAAATGAGAAGGTGTGTCCAAATTTTTAGACTGTACTGTTTTCAGCATTTATTTAATTTTACAAAACAAAATATATAAAAATGGACCCCCGCATACTTTTGCTTTTTATGATGGGAATGTGCACTCAAATATCCCCCACTTGTCCTTATTCAAACTTTTGGCCTGTACTGTATATTTAAAGACACAACTTAGTGCCAGCTTTGTGTTATAAGTGACAGATTGTATTGTTATTAGCTATTAGTATCAGCAGTTCTTTTTTTTCTTGTTGCTGTTTTTTTTCTTACATTTTTACTGTTGTTTTTTTCCGACAATTTGTTGCGTCCCAACAAAACCCAAGCTGCTGTCCGCAAATGGCCTCCTGGCCACACTTTGGCCACCCCTGTAATAATTAATAATAGTACACTGTCACCTATAACACAAAGCTGACACTAAGTTTTGTCTTTAAATATACATAATGTCTGTTTTCAGCATTTATTATATTTTACAAAAAAATATATAAAAATGGGCCCCGCATACTTTGGCTTTTCGTGGTGGAAAACATTTGGCCCTTGTTATAGATAATAATTATACAAACCCCGTTTCCATATGAGTTAGGAAATTGTGTTAGATGTAAATATAAACGGAATACAATGATTTGCAAATCCTTTTCAACCCATATTCAGTTGAATGCACTACAAAGACAACATATTTGATGTTCAAACTCATAAACTTTATTTTTTTTTTGCAAATAATAATTCACTTAGAATTTCATGGCTGCAACACGTGCCAAAGTAGTTGGGAAAGGGCATGTTCACCACTGTGTTACATGGCCTTTCCTTTTAACAACACTCAGTAAACGTTTGGGAACTGAGGAGACACATTTTTGAAGCTTCTCAGGTGGAATTCTTTCCCATTCTTGCTTGATGTACAGCTTAAGTTGTTCAACAGTCCGGGGGTCTCCCTTCTGCTATTTTAGGCTTCATAATGCGCCACACATTTTCAATGTCTGGACTACAGGCAGGCCAGTCTAGTACCCGCACTTTTTTACTATGAAGCCACGTTGATGTAACACGTGGCTTGGCATTGTCTTGCTGAAATAAGCAGGGGCGTCCATGGTAACGTTGCTTGGATGGCAACATATGTTGCTCCAAAACCTGTATGTACCTTTCAACATTAATGGCGCCTTCACAGATGTGTAAGTTACCCATGTCTTGGGCACTAATACACCCCCATACCATCACAGATGCTGGCTTTTCAACTTTGTGCCTATAACAATCCGAATGGTTCTTTTCCTCTTTGGTCCGGAGGACACGACGTCCACAGTTTCCAAAAACAATTTGAAATGTGGACTCGTCAGACCACAGAACACTTTTCCACTTTGTATCAGTCCATCTTAGATGAGCTCAGGCCCAGCGAAGCCGACGGCGTTTCTGGGTGGTGTTGATAAACGATTTTCGCCTTGCATAGGAGAGTTTTAACTTGCACTTACAGATGTAGCGACCAACTGTAGTTACTGACAGTGGGTTTCTGAAGTGTTCCTGAGCCTATGTGGTGATATCCTTTACACACTGATGTCGCTGGTTGATGCAGTACAGCCTGAGGGATGGAAGGTCACGGGCTTAGCTGCTTACGTGCAGTGATTTCTCCAGATTCTCTGAACCCTTTGATGATATTACGAACCATAGATGGTGAAATCCCTAAATTCCTTGCAATAGCTGGTTGAGAAAGGTTTTTCTTAAACTGTTCAACAATTTGCTCACGCATTTGTTGACAAAGTGGTGACCCTCGCCCCATCCTTGTTTGTGAATGACTGAGCATTTTATGGAATCTACTTTTATACCCAATCATGGCACCCACCTGTTCCCAATTAGCCTGCACACCTGTGGGATGTTCCAAATAAGTGTTTGATGAGCATTCCTCAACTTTATCAGTATTTATTGCCACCTTTCCCAACTTCTTTGTCACATGTTGCTGGCATCAAATTCTAAAGTTAATGATTATTTGCAAAAAAAAAAAAAAAAAATGTTTATGAGTTTGAACATCAAATATGTTGTCTTTGTAGCATATTCAACTGAATATGGGTTGAAAATGATTTGCAAATCATTGTATTCTGTTTATATTTACATCTAACACAATTTCCCAACTCATATGGAAACGGGGTTTGTAGTTGATCATGCAGAAAACAATGTGAAATACATATAAAGGACAAATGAAATCAGTTGTACATTTATTGAACAGGAAATGCTCAATTTAGGCCCAAAATATGTGGAATATGCTGAAAAAAAAAAAAAATTCATTTATTTTTAATTTACTATAGAGTGGGACACTGTACCAACAACCCTGCATTAATGATCTTCACGGTCTCGTATCAAGTCCATAAAAGTAATTTTAATCGGGGTTAGATATCACTTGATAGTGTATTGGCCTTGATGCTGGCAATATACACAGTTTAAAAGTACTTTTGGGAACATGTCTGTACCTTTACATTGAGAAAAAGCTACATTTACACCATAGTGGGTGGGAGGGGGAGAAAAGTGGGTGAAGTGTCTTGCCCAAGGACACAACAGCAGTGACTAGATTGGCGGGAGCTGTATTCGAACCAGGAACCCTCAAGTTTCCCACTGACCGCTCTAATCTGAGCCAGGCCGCCCCACGTTGTGTAGTGAAGCATGTTGCAATATTCTTAGGAAACACTTTAATGAGTTTATAGAGAGTATTAGTGATTTAGAATCAGCTAAAACACTGTGGAGGGATGTTAGCCACTTGTTCGCTAGCGAGGACTCTGCAGTGCATTGAGGAAGTGTTGGTTCTCTTGTCACTGTCAAATGTGCCGAGCATCAATATGCATTATCACGGAATAAGGATAGAAATAAAAATCTTATTGTCGGACAAATTGATATCATTTATATGGTATATCTGTCATGACCAGTCCCTCCCGGTCATGTTCTGTGTTGGTTTTGTTCTTCTTCTTCTTCTTAGTTTTGTGGATATTTATGTTGCCAGCACTCCTACTCCTTCTTTGTTTACGTTGTTGTTGTTGCTAGGAGAGTCTGAGTTGTAATTAGTGTTCCCATCTGTTGTAGGCTAATTAGTTACTGGACATTTTACGTTTGTTTCAGTTGTTTTGTGAATCCTATGTTAAGTGTCGCCTGGCGCTTCACGCACACATTCCTTTGTTTATTTCTTGCCTCGAGAGGATTAAAAGACTTTCCTTACCTGCACGCTGCTTCCTGTCGTCCTTCCGCGTCTTGGGAAACACAACTCTCACAAACATGTGACCAGAACGTGACAATATCGTCTATATCAGTGGTCCCCAACCACCGGGCCGCGGCCCAGTACCGGTCCGTGGATCACAGCACAAGAAATAAAAATGTTTAAAAAAAACTAAATATATACTTTTTTTTATTTTTTATTAAATCAACATAAAAAACACAAGATACACTTACAATTAGTGCACCAACCCAAAAAAACTCCCTCCTCCATTTACACTCATTCACACTCATTTATTTTTATTTTTTTTATTAAACCTCCCTCTTTTTATTAACCCTCCCTCCCCATTACACTCATTCACACTCATTTTTTAATTTTTTATTAAATCAACATAAAAAACACAAGATACACATACAATTAGTGCACCAACCCAAAAAACCTCCCTCCCCCATTTACACTCTTTTTTTTTAAAATTTTTTTTATTAAACCTCCTTCTTTTTATTAAACCTCCCTCTCCATTACACTCATTCACACTCATTTTTTTTTAATTTTTATTAAATCAACATAAAAAAACACAAGATACACTTACAATTAGTGCACCAACCCCAAAAACCTCCCTCCATTTACACTCATTCACACTCATTTTTAATTTTTTTTTATTAAACCTCCCTCTTTTTATTAAACCTCCCACCCCATTACACTCATTCACACTCATTTTTTATTTTTTTATTTTTATTAAACCTCCCTCTTTTTATTAAACCTCCCACCCCCATTACACTCATTCACACTCATTTTTTATTTTTATTTTTATTAAATCAACATAAAAAACACAAGATACACTTACAATTAGTGCACCAACCCAAAAAACCTCCCTCCCCCATTTACACTCATTTTATTTTATTTTTTTTATTAAATCTCCCTCTTTTTATTAAACCTCCCTCTCCATTACACTCATTCACACTCATTTTTGTTTTAATTTTTATTAAATCAACATAAAAAAACACAAGATACACTTACAATTAGTGCACCAACCCCAAAAACCTCCCTCCATTTACACTCATTCACACTCATTTTTAATTTTTTTTTTATTAAACCTCCCTCTTTTTATTAAACCTCCTACCCCCATTACACTCATTCACACTCATTTTTAATTTTTATTTTTATTAAATCAACATACAAAACACAAGATACACTTACAATTAGCGCACCAACCCAAAAAACCCTCCCTCGCCCATTTACACTCATTTTATTTTATTTTTTTATTAAACCTCCCTCTTTTTATTAAACCTCCCTCTCCATTACACTCATTCACAATCATTTTTATTTTTATTTTTATTAAATCAACATAAAAACACAAGATACACTTACAATTAGTGCACCAGTATTTCTGGTTCCTACATGATATATCAATATAGATCAATACAGTCTGCAGGGATACAGTCCGTAAGCACGCATGATTGTATTTTTTTATGACAAAAAAATAAAAATAAAAAATACCATACACCCCCCCAGCAAAACAGGCCCACAGAATAACACTACCACCACCATGCTTGACGGTAGGTGTGGTGTTCCTGGGATTAAAGGCCTCATCTTTTCTCCTTCAAACATATTGCTGTGTATTATGGCCAAACAGCTCAATTTTTGTTTCATCTGACCACAGAACTTTCCTCCAGAACGTCTTATCTTTGTCCATGTGATGTCAGATGAAATGATTGGAAACTCAAGACAGCCATGACATAATATTCTTTACAAGTGTAAGTAAACTTTTGACCACGACTGTATACTTTCTGAATACATGTGATAATGCTCATAAGTCAAATGGGGGGAATTGAGTCCGGCAGAGTTTTAAAATGCTCCAATTGGTGTTAATTGTTAATCTATCAGAAAATAAAAAGAATAATAATATCAATATCAAATTACAGGATGTAATTTACTCAATTTTCTCAACTGATGTACTAACATCATATGGTTTATTCTGTACGTATAAACATCATCTTCAACAAAACGTGTGAATTTGGACTCATTTCAATAATCACACATGAAGTTAGAAGGTAATATTATTATACATATTTCAGCATATTTATGTGCACCCAGAAAATGTGTCCCCAGTCATAAGTACAACACTAAATGTACATATGCTCAAAAGCATTGATTTGGGTGCAAATGTCACAGGTTACCTTAGCAACAGCATCTTTGACAATCAAGGCATGAATCTACATTTTGTATACTATCACTAATAAGCACAAACGTGTTGACAAACGGCACATAGCTCCGCCCCCTCTGAAGTCATGCGTGCTCTCACGACAGGAGATACAAAAAATTGCCATGGCGACATCCAGTGGACACATTTAGAACAGCAGTTTCTTTCATTGAGCCTGGTTAATAAATTCACCTTTACCGTTAGTTTTAAACACAATATATGTCTATTCTCAAATACGTCATTGGGAGGTGGCAATCTGTTTCTGCTTGTAAGTGCTCTGTGTGTGTGTTGATTCGGGACATGGGTCTTTCTTCATATTACCAAGCAATATTCGTTCCCACAGTGTTGGATTCAAGAACTCCTTCATTCTGTACTCCATCCAGCTGTATAATCACTCGCCATACAGCAATAGATGATATTTGTCTGTTACCTGACCGCTTCTATGTTAGCTACCTCTCTTTCTTTATAATATATATTTTCTGCTGGATCTACTCTCTACTTTATGCTGCCCTTTTTTTGCTGCAGCTGTTACATATACTGTAATATTGTACATGGTAATTGGGATTTGTTATATATTGTATATTGCCAAAAGTATTTGGCCACCCATCCAAATGATCAGAATCAGCTGTCCTAATCACTTGGCCCTGCCACAGGTGGAGGAGGAATTATGGTGTGGGGTTGTTTTTCAGGAGTTGGGCTTGGCCCCTTAGTTCCAGTGAAAGGAACTTTGAATGCTCCAGGATACCAAAACATTTTGGACAATTCCATGCTCCCAAGCTTGTGGGAATAGTTTGGAGTGGGCCCCTTCCTCTTCCAACATGACTGTGCACCAGTGCACAAAGCAAGGTCCATAAAGAAATGGATGACAGAGTCTGGTGTGGATGAACTTGACTGGCCTGCACAGAGTCCTGACCTGAACCCGATAGCACACCTTTGGGATGAATTAGAATGGAGACTGAGAGCCAGGCCTTCTCCACCAACATCAGTGTGTGACCTCACCAATGCGCTTTTGGAAGAATGGTGGAAAATTCCTATAAACACACTTCGCAACCTTGTGGACAGCCTTCCCAGAAAATTTGAAGCTGTAATAGCTGCAAAAGGGGGCCGACATCATATTGAACCCTATGGGTTAGGAATGGGATGGCACTTCAATTTCATATGTGAGTCAAGGCAGGTGGCCAAATACTTTTGGCAATATAGTGTATATTATATAAAAATATAATATATTACATATTATATACAGTATATATAATATGTAAATATTACATATGTTATATTTTAGCCCTGTGATGAGGTGGCGACTTGTCCAGGGTGTACCCCGCCTTCCGCCCAAATGCAGCTGAGATAGGCTCTAGCACCCCCGCGACCCCAAACGGGGCAAGCAGTAGAAAATGGATCGATGGATGTTATATTTTATATTGCTACTATGGTACATTTTTTGTCTACTTTATTCCTGCATTATCCTTTCCATCATTACACTTTCCATCCTTTGTAACTGAGCTACTGTGTGGAACAATTTCTCTTGTGGATTAATAAAGTTTGTCTAAATCTAATGTCACCAATGTGCGCCATCACTTGCATTTAAAAAAAAGCACTGGTATTTTTCAAAGGCACTATAGTACTTTTTTTCATTCATTAGTACCCCGGTCATTTATTGGTAGCGGTAAACCATACAATCCTGTACGTCAGTGGTCCCCAACCTTTTTGTTACTGTGGACCGGTCAACGCTTGAAAATTTGTCCCACGGACATAATAAAATACAATCATGGACATAATAAAATACAATCATGTGTGCTTACGGACTGTATCCCTGCCGACTGTATTGATCTATATTGATATATCATGTAAATGGGGAAGGGAGTTTTTTTTGGGTTGGTGCACTAATTGTAAGTGTATCTTGTGTTTTTTATGTTGATTTAATTATTTTTTTTAAATCTAATTTTTATTTTATTTTATTATTATTATTATTTTTAATTCTTGTGCGGCCCGGTTACAATCGATCCACAGACCGGTGGTTGGGGACTACTGGTGTACCAGTGACGTGCGGTGAGGTTGATGGCTGGTGAGGCACTGACTTCATCACAGTCACATTTACAAACATATGAACCCTAAAGAGTATCTTATTCACCATTTGATTGGCAGCAGTTAACGGGTTATGTTTAAAAGCTCATACCAGCATTCTTCCCTGCTTGGCACTCAGCATCAAGGCTTGGAATTGGGGGTTAAATCACCAACAATGATTCCCGGGCGCGGCGCCGCTGCTGCCCACTGCTCCCCTCACCTCCCAGGGGGTGATCAAGGGGATGGGTCAAATGCAGAGGACAAATTTCACCACACCTAGTGTGTGTGTGACAATCATTGCTACTTTAACTTTACACATACAAACTGTAGCACACAAAAAAAGCACATTTAATAAAAAAAACATTATTATGGTCTTACCTTTACTTATAAATGAAGTCCATGCGCCTCTCCTTCTGAACAAAAGCATCAATAACTTGTTTAAAAAAAGTCTTCCTTATCTTTCTTCAGTTTTAAAAGTCTCTCCGTCTCGATGGAGATCTTCCTTTAAGTATTACCTCCTGCTTCGATTGAAAGTCCAGTTTAGAAAACTGTTTTATTTTAGATATGTAATCCTCCATGTTAAAAGTCCGGGCGAGAGGAAAAACTAAACGATCGCTAACTGTTGCTGCTTGTTGTCACTTATTCTGCAGCCGAGTAGTCGCAAAAATGATCCCTGGGATCACTAGCGCCCTCTACCACCATGAGGCGGGATTACTGCGAGCCTCAGCCAGTGTGTCTTCGCAGCCGTTTTATGATTGCTCAGCACAGGAAATATGTTACACACATACAGTTGTTGACAAAATACACTGTACATTATATACCTCAGCTAACTAAACTATGGAAATGTATAATATAATTCATATAGCAATACGGTCTCACTGCACAGCAGGCCAGCAGTTAGCCGAGTCATTGCGCAATCCATGGTGAGGCTCAACTCAGTGACGTGCCTCAACTGGCAAATGTGAAAATTCAGCGATTTTGAATAAAAATAATCTAAAACTGGTGAAGTTAAATGGAAAATAACTCTATAGTATAATCACTGGATGCATACAACAATTACATTTTTTTTTTCTTTTTACATTTTTTTTCTTTCCATGATGGCACGTGAGGCCCTGCCTCACCTGCCTCCCCTGACTGCACGTCACTGTGCTGTACGTGACACGAAATGCCACTTAAGATCAAACCACTTATGTTGCCACCTATCTAAGATCCCTCGCACGTCTAAAATTGATGAATATGAGCGGCTGTGTCTGAGCACGATAAGAATTGTTGTGAAGCAGCAGAGCTCGGGCAGAAACATCAGCTTACCTCCACTCTCTGCTGTCGACTTGTTTCCATACGCTCATCCCTCTTCTTAATGCAAAGCGACAAAGACAAACGGCGTCCCTAACCTAGCAAAAAGGTGTAAGATGGAGCTAAGGTGCCACAGCGGACTTTACAAGCCGTTAAGTGCCTGACAATTGAACCGCGGCCTCCTGACACCAGAGTGGCTCCGACATAAACCCCGCAGGCGCGTCTCATTCATATTCAATTGGGAGGCGGCACAAAAGACTGTTTACTCACATTTCACTCACTGAGGGCCCCGGGGGGGCTGACGGCGAGCACGGCAATGTCAGGGAGAGGTCTTGGCTGGTTCTGACTGTGCTGGGTCTGCATGATGGAACTAGACCTGCAGGGGAGGAAATACATGTTGATGCTAATGACCGCACAGGTGGAAGGATGACACACAGAAGGTTTTATCACACTTACGGACAGGAAGTCTGGTCAGATATGTTTTCATGTAAAAGCATCATAACAGTTTATTGAACAGTGCAGTACAGTAGAATCTCTTCAGGTATGGAGGTTAATTTGTGTCTTTATTACTTAAGATTTTGTTTTACACTTAATTTGTCGTGTTTTATTTATTTTTTTTACATCAAATTATGCTGACAATTTCACAATTCAATTGAATTTAATTATTTTTTAGTTAATTTATAATCTTGGTTTTGAAGCATCAAATGTTTCTGTCCTTTTTTGCCATGAATTTCAAAGCACTGTATTTTAACAAACTGGAATGTTTACACACAAATGCTGCTTTAATTAAATTGACAGTATAATAAAAAAAAAAATCAGCTCACAAAATTCAAATGCCAAAAATTCAGTGTCAAAAAAAAAAAAGATTTTGTAATAAAGACACAAATGATCGACTGATATAAAACACTTTTATCATGATACAGTTTTTTTAACCATATCGCCCAGCCAGTCGGTAACCCAAAATGATGAAAGAGCCATATTGGACCAAAAATACAAAAAACTAATCTGTCTGGAGTCGCAAAGCATTAAAAGCCATATATAAGTCTTATACTGAAAGCAACACATGATGTAAGTGTCTATATTAGCTACATTAGTGTCAGGTTTGTCACTGACAGTTTAGTTATGTTTTGGTTTTTCCTCTGTTTGTTTTTTGTTTCCTGTCAGCGCTCTTATTTTGGTTCAGTTTCCTGCTTGTCTGCGGCTGATTGGCACCTGGCCACACCTGGTGTCAATCAGCCAGCTTCTATTTATACTAGTGGTTCTTAACCTTGTTGGAGGTACCGAACCCCACCAGTTTCATATGCGCATTCACCGAACCCTTCTTTAGTGAAAAATAAAAAGTTTTTTTTTTCAAATTCAAGACAAAGTTATATGTTTTTGGTAACACTTTAGTATGGGGAACATATTCTAAGTAACAAAGACTTAATTTAGAGTTTTTTGGACACTAGGGGAAAATATTCTAAGTAACAGACTTAATTTAGAGTTACTTGGTTAGGGTTAGAGAGTTAGGGCCAGGGTTAGAGGGTTAGGGTTATAATAAGGCCATGCCGTTTAAGGCATTAATAAGTACTTAATAATGACTAGTTAAGAGAAAATATGTTACTAATTTGCATGTTAATAAGCAACTAATTAATGGTGAATATGTTCCCCATACTAAAGTGTTACCATGTTTTTTTTACTGGTGCACAAAATGAACCGTGTATGAACATCACCTTGTTCAAATAACAAAACCAACACAGTGCATAAACTCACAACAAATTACACACCTGCAAATCAGTCTGACTCCTGCTGTTGCCGTATCAGTATTACGCCGATAGGGAGATGGTTTTATTTACACGGTGAGTCGGGTGTGTCTCGACCTACGCCGAACCCCTGAGCCCGACTCACCGAACCTCTAGGGTTCCATCGAACCCAGGTTAAGAACCACTGATTTAGACCTGCTTTGCCCTCGAGTCAGTGCTGGAGTATTGTTGTCGTAGCTGTAGCTACTACCTGTATGCTGAATCCGGATAGCTGTTAGCCGTTTCCTGTATGCTGTGAAAACGTTTCCTGTTTTCCTGGTATCCTGTTTCCTGTCTCCTAGTTCCTGGTTTGTGTTTTACCTTTATTTTGGACATTAAATGATGTTTTCCTGCACCAAGCCTGCCGTCTCTGCACCTTGGGGTTCGTCACCGCCACTTCGTGACAATTAGCCTACTATCAAAATGACTATGAGTCGCAGTCTGACGCCAATCTTCGTTGACAGAAATGCTTAAATGGAATATTTATCCTACAGATTTTTACAACAAGCGGTAGAAAATGGATGGATGGACATTTTTTACAACATTGGAAAACATTGAGACAAAGAAGGAGTGGCATACAAAACGTCTTTCTGTGGCAGCGTCGGAGAAAGTCATACACGTAAACAAACTGTTGCGTCACTGTTGTCAACTGACCAAAAACTGCTTTTATCACTCGAGAAATATTTTTAAAGTGAGAAATTTGCTGTCAAAATTGGATCTCAAAATTATAATTTTGTCTTGTATTGACTACTGCAATTATCTTTTTACTCTTCTCAACAAGTCCACGCTAAAGCGTATATATATATATATATATATATATATATATATATATATATATATATATATATATATGTGTGTGTGTGTATATATACAGCCCGGCCAAATTGTTTTAACACAATGCGGCCCCAGAGTCAAAAAGTTTGGGGACCCCTGTTTTAGTTCATGCACTTTTTAACTGTCATTTTTAATCCACTTTTGATGACGTTGCTCCTGTTGTTTTAATTGAATTGTTGTTTTAATTCACCTATGTTTTGTACAGCGCTTTGTGATTTGTTCTGTGCTTTATAAATAAAATATACTAAATTACTTAGTTAAATTAGTAGGACAAAATACGCCAAATACTCTCATCGGTGAAGCTTAAACACAAACATTGGGCTTTCTAACAATTAGGAAGGTTTGTGTCATGTTTCAACAAAAAAATATTTTTTTTCCATCTTTTTCCATTTTCATACATTTTTGAAAAAGCTCCAGGGAACCACTAGGGTGGCCTTTCTCGAGCCGACCCCTGCCCTGTCGTATCAGCCTGGCTGCTTTCAATCTTTCGAGCTGGAAACAGCTTTTCACACGCCTGATTTGTTGTCAAGTGTTGTGGACAAACACCCATATATCCTGTACTGCAGTGTTTTTCAACCACTGTGCCGCGGCACACTTGTGTGCCGTGAGATACAGTCTGGTGTGCCGTGGGAGATGATCTTATTTCACCTACTTGGGTTAAAAATATTTTTTGCAAAGCAGTAATTATAGTCTGCAAATGATGTGTTGTTGTTGAGTGTCGGTGCTGTCTAGAGCTCGGCAGAGTAACCGTGTAATACTCTTCCATATCAGTAGGTGGCAGCCGGTAGCTAATTGCTTTGTAGATGTTGGAAACAGTGGGAGGCAGCGTGCAGGTAAAAAGGTGTCTAATGCTTAAACCAAAAACAAACAAAATCACGTTAAACCCAGATTCCGATCTAACAAAGGTCTTAACTCATTCTCTTTCTATGCCACATCAATATGGAATGCACTCCCAACAGGTGTAAAAGAAAGTGCATCTCTATCCTCCTTCAAAACTGCACTAAAAGAACACCTCCAGGCAACTGCAACCCTAAACTAACACCCTCCCCCTTCCACATCCCTCCTCCCCGGATTGCAAATAATCAAATGTATATACTTGTTCTTATGCTTTCTGATCTCTCGATGTCCACTACCTGCTGTACATATCCTACCAAGTCAGTCCTACACTGTTTCAATGTCCATTTCTCTGATGATGCAATTGTTGATGACCGAAGTGCTGATATCAACCAAACCTAATCCCCCCTCCACATCCCACACCCCAGATTGTAAATAATGTAAATAATTCAATGTATATACTCTGATGATTAACTACTTGTGTGATGACTGCATTATGATGATAGTATATACTTGTACCATGAATTGATTTAAGTGGACCCCGACTTAAAGGGGAACATTATCACCAGACCTATGTAAGCGTCAATATATACCTTGATGTTGCAGAAAAAAGACCATATATTTTTTTAACCAATTTCCGAACTCTAAATGGGTGAATTTTGGCGAATTAAACGCCTTTCTATTATTCGCTCTCGGAGCGATGACGTCACAACGTGACATCACATCGGGAAGCAATCCGCCATTTTCTCACTTTCGTCGGTGTGTTGTCGGAGGGTGTAACAACACGAATAGGGACGGATTCAAGTTGCACCAGTGGCCCAAAGATGCGAAAGTGGCAAGAAATTGGACGAAATTTGTTCAAAATACGAGGCTGTGGGGAAAGCCGACGAAATGGTCTGTCGTTTGTTCCGCACACTTTACCGACAAAAACTATGCTACGACAGAGATGGCAAGAATGTGTGGATATCCTGCGACATGCTGACATCAACTCCAAAACTGGACGGATCAGCTTTCAGGAAAAGAGAGCGGATGAGGGTATGTCTACAGAATATATTAATTGATGAAAACTTTATTCATTACTCGCGGTTTTACGTAAATGATTATACATAAACTGTGTTTACCAATAATTTAGCTGAAAAACATTTTTTTTTTTCAATCATTCGAGTACATTCGGGTAGTCTTGTGTAATGCAGTATTTTCTGCCTATTTAGGTGTGGTTAACCGGAGTGCTGAAATCGTGGAAAAATATATGTTCTTAGCGCGCCTGAAATGGGCTGTCTGCACTCTCAAAGTGCATGTTGTTGCCAAATGTATTTCATATGCTGTAAACCTAGTTCATAGTTGTTAGTTTCCTTTAATGCCAAACAAACACATACCAATCGTTGGTTAGAAGGCGATCGCCCAATTCGTCCTCGCTTTCTCCCGTGTCGCTGGCTGTCGTGTCGTTTTCGTCGGTTTCGCTTGCATACGGTTCAAACCGATATGGCTCAATAGCTTCAGTTTCTTCTTCAATTTCGTTTTCGCTACCTGCCTCCACACTACAACCATCCGTTTCAATACATGCGTAATCTGTTGAATCGCTTAAGCCGCTGAAATCCGAGTCTGAATCCGAGCTAATGTCGCTATAGCTTGCTGTTCTATCCGCCATGTTTTTTTGTATTGGCATCACTATGTGATGTCACAGGAAAATGGACGGGTGTATATAACGATGGTTAAAATCAGGCACTTTGAAGCTTTTTTTAGGGATATTGCGTGATGGGTAACATTTTGGAGAAGGCATTCGACCGTGTCCCTCGGGAAGTCCTGTGGGGAGTGCTCAGAGAGTATGGGGTTTCAGACTGTCTGATTGTGGCGGTCCGCTCCCTGTATGATCAGTGTCAGAAAAACTGTATTTAAATTATCCAAAAACTTTCCGTTCTGAGTTTTCAATGAACAGACAAGAAGCGGTCTTTGTTGCACCAAGCCAAACGCTTGGAAGATTCCGCTGTGGACGATGGAATGAGACGGGAGGGGTCATCCATTGTCCTCGAAAACCTGCCCAAGCTCAATCCAGGACGAATCCAAGCCCGAGGGATCTTCTTCTTTTGTCTTCAATGTGACTGAAAACAATGACTGTTTACATACTCCCCATTCCTGCTGAGACGTGTTGGTGCGTGAACATTGAATATTTTAATAAAAGAGGAGACGAAAACCTTCTTCGTCAGAGCATGCTAAGACACTGTAAGAGGTTACAGGTTGACGCTGTCTCTCCTCAATTGAGTCCAAATTGAATTCTGTCTCTGTTTGATTCCTTGCCTTTTGTCTTGTTTAATAGATGTCCTCAGTGTTTGAACGTGACAATCAGTGTCAGAGCTTGGTTCGCATTGCCGGTAGTAAGTCGGACACGTTTCCAGTGAGGGTTGTACTCCGCCAAGGCTGCCCTTTGTCACCAATTCTGTTCATAACTTTTATGGACAGAATTTCTAGGCGCAGTCAAGGCGTTGAGGGGATCCGGTTTGGTGGCTGCAGGATTAGGTCTCTGCTTTTTGCAGATGATATGGTTCTGATGGCTTCATCTGGCCAGGATCTTCAGCTCTCACTGGATCGGTTCGCAGCTGAGTGTGAAGCGACTGGGATGAGAATCAGCACCTCCAAGTCCAGGTCCATGGTTCTCGCCCGGAAAAGGGTGGAGTGCCATCTCCAGGTTGGGGAGGAGATCTTGCCCCAAGTGGAGGAGTTCAAGTACCTCGGAGTCTTGTTCACGAGTGAGGGAAGAGTGGATGGTGAGATCGACAGGCGGATCGGTGCGGCGTCTTCAGTAATGCGGACGCTGTATCGATCCGTTGTGGTGAAGAAGGAGCTGAGCCGGAAGGCAAAGCTCTCAATTTACCGGTCGATCTACGTTCCCATCCTCACCTATGGTCATGAGCTTTGGGTTATGACCGAAAGGACAAGATCACGGGTACAAGCGGCCGAAATTAGTTTCCTCCGCTGGGTGGCGGGGCTCTCCCTTAGAGATAGGGTGAGAAGCTCTGTCATCCGGGGGGAGCTCAAAGTAAAGCCGCTGCTCCTCCACATGGAGAGGAGCCAGATGAGGTGGTTCGGGCATCTGGTCAGGATGCCACCCGAACACCTCCCTAGGGAGGTGTTTAGGGCATGTCCGACCGGTAGGAGGCCACGAGGAAGACCCAGGACACGTTGGGAAGACTATGTCTCCCGGCTGGCCTGGGAACGCCTCGGGATCCCCCGAGAGGAGCTGGACGAAGTGGCTGGGGAGAGGGAAGTCTGGGCTTCCCTGCTTAGGCTGCTGCCCCCGCGACCCGACCTCAGATAAGCGGAAGAAGATGGATGGATGGATGGATGGATGGATGGGTAAAATTTTGAAAAAAACTTCGAAAAATAAAATAAGCCACTGGGAACTGATTTTTAATGGTTTTAACCCTTCTGAAATTGTGATAATGTTCCCCTTTAAACAAGTGGAAAAACTTATTGGGGTGTTACCATTTAGTGGTCAATTGTACGGAATATGTACTGTACCGTGCAATCTACTAATAAAAGTCTCAATCAATCAATCAATCAATCAACCTAACCGAGGATATTTCCTTTCAGTCCCGTCAGACGCCCGAAGGCGAGTTCCTGCCGCTGGACCAGTGTGAGCTGGACGTGGGCTTCGGGACGGGAGCAGACCAGCTCTTCCTGGTCTCGCCTCTCACCATCTGCCACGAAATCAACCCCAAGAGCCCCTTTTTCGACCTGTCCCAGCGCTCGCTGACCAACGAGCAGTTTGAGATCGTGGTGATCCTGGAAGGCATCGTGGAGACCACCGGTAGGCGAGCCCACCTTCACCTTCCTTGCCCTCAATCTAAATGGAAATATGAGCATTAGTCTGCGTTACATCCCTGCCCGATAGACACTTGAGACAGAGACGCTGAGATCTCATTTAGCCGGCGCCTTCCTGGCTCGCCGCGCTCCAGGAACGTGGAAGGTAGGAACGACGGCGACACATGAAAATGACACGCTGATTCAATTACGGCGGATGTTTCATTACAGCACAATGGCGTTATGCTTGGGGTCCGCGCATAAAAAGAGGCGCGCGTCACTTTGACAAATGAGCCGAGGCTTTTAGTCTGACTTCCACTACACTTTTTTTTCTTATTTTGCCATCCGACAGAGCCATAAAAGCACGGTTGATCTCCACCCGGCATATTTAAGGCGGGACTCTACCCTGGGGTTCACTACAAATAAATCCAACCTCGCGTTTTCTTTGCATTGGCAGATAACGCTCGCTTAGGCAGCGCTGGAGGACACAACACCGAGCTCAATAGGCTTAGGAGATTTACAAAGAGGGAGGAGTGGGAGTGGGGGGGGCAGGCCACAGGGTCTGCGTTGTGTTGATAGTGCCATTAAAACTTGGCTGCAGTGGGAATTTTATGGCCGCGGTGCTGAGGGACCCAGGCGAGAAGTGACACTTCTACTTATTACCAGTGTTGGGTTAGTTACTGAAAACCAGTAACTAGTTAACTCAGTTACTTACACCAAAAAGTAATATGTTACTGTGAAAAGTAACTATTTAGTTACTTCTTTTTTTTTAAAGCTCCCATTAATGTCCTTTTAGCCTTTATTTCAGTACTGTTATTGCACTGGAGAATAATACAATGTGTTGATCAACTTGACATGCATTTGCATCACTCAACTCTGCTAAGCAATGTGCTCTACATACAACACACAAAGACAAAGATATGTTTCAAAGGGCCAATTTATTTCAGGCCAGAACACATTGACAAAACTATTTTAAATAGCTGCAACATAACATACATAAGTAACAAACAGCATAATAACAACATAGCTGTAAACCTGGCTTCACCTAAGTCAGTGTTTTTTAAAGGGGAACATTATCACCAGACCTATGTAAGCGTCAATATATACCTTGATGTTGCAGAAAAAAGACCATGTATTTTTTTCACCGATTTCCGAACTCTAAATGGGTGAATTTTGGCGAATTAAACGCCTTTCTATTATTCGTTCTCAAACACATTACAAACACCGAGTCAAATCAGCTCTGTTATTTTCCGTTTTTTCGACTGTTTTCCGTACCTTGGAGACATCATGCCTCGTCGGTGTGTTGTCGGAGGGTGTAACAACACCAACAGGGACGGATTCAAGTTGCACCAGTGGCCCAAAGATGCCAAAGTGGCAAGAAATTGGACGTTTGTTCCGCACACTTTACCGACGGAAGCTATGCTACGACAGAGATGGCAAGAATGTGTGGATATCCTGCGACACTCAAAGCAGATGCATTTCCAACCATAAAGTCAAAGAAATCTGCCGCCAGACCCCCAGGAAAAGAGAGCGGATGAGCGTATGTCTACAGAATATATTAATTGATGAAAACTGGGCTGTCTGCACTCTCAAAGTGCATGTTGTTGCCAAATGTATTTCATATGCTGTAAACCTAGTTCATAGTTGTTAGTTTCCTTTAATGCCAAACAAACACATACCAATCGTTGGTTAGAAGGCGATCGCCGAATTCGTCCTCGCTTTCTCCCGTGTCGCTGGCTGTCGTGTCGTTTTCGTCGGTTTCGCTTGCATACGGTTCAAACCGATATGGCTCAATAGCTTCAGTTTCTTCTTCAATTTGGTTTTCGCTACCTGCCTCCACACTACAACCATCCGTTTCAATACATGCGTAATCTGTTGAATCGCTTAAGCCGCTGAAATCCGAGTCTGAATCCAACTAATGTCGTTGCTGTTCTATCCGCCATGTCTGTTTGTATCGGCATCACTATGTGACGTCACAGGAAAATGGACGGGTGTATATAACGATGGTTAAAATCAGGCACTTTGAAGCTTTTTTTTAGGGATATTGCGTGATGGGTAAAAATTTGAAAAAAACTTCGAAAAATAAAATAAGCCACTGGGAACTGATTTTTAATGGTTTTAACCCTTCTGAAATTGTGATAATGTTCCCCTTTAACCTTTTTTGAGCCAAGGCACATTTTTTGCGTTGAAAAAATCCGGAGGCACACCACCAGCAGAAATCATAAACTCAGTTGACAGTAAAAAGTCGTTGTCGCAATTGTTGGATATGACTTTAAAGCATAACCAAGCATGCATCACTATAGCTCTTGTCTCAAAGTAGGTGTACTGTCACCACCTGTCACATCACACCCTGACTTATTTGGAGTTTTTTGCTGTTTTGAATGAATGAATGAATGATCTTTATTGTCATTGTGCATGTACAGGTACAGGTCCAACGAAATTTAGGTTGCTTCCCTGAGGTGCTTTGCATTTAAAAAAAAGACGAAACCACACAATATACAGAAACAACACAATATACACAATATGCAATATACCATATGGCCTAAGACCACTCTAAGAGGCAATGTAAAAAAAATGAGACAATAAAAAGTATAAAGTGACTAGTAAACTGACTAGAGAGAAGTAATGCTGGTTCCCAGTGTGCTGAGGGGGTGGGAGTCAGTATTTCCTACCTCCTATGCTGTGCAGGCTTTTATTGTGGATTAAATATGTAAATAAATATGGTACATATTGTCCAGTTGGCGTGTAATCGCTGATTGCACAGTCCCGGATCGTGATTGACCGGTGGCTTCCTCATGTTGCGCATGAGGGAGTTTTTATTTTATTTTATTTATTTATTTATTTATTTTTTACATTCCAGCCGCGTTTAGTGCAGTTATGGCCCGGGGGTAGAAACTGTTCTTGAGTCTATTTGTGCGGGTTCGCATGGTTCTGAAACGTCTGCCGGAAGGCAGCCGATCGAAGTGGCTGTTGCCGGGGTGGGATGGGTCCTTGAGTATGTTGGCTGCCTTCTTCAGGCAGCGGGAGTTGTACAGTTCTTCCAGGGAGGGGAGGGGGCACCCGATGATTTTTTGGGCCGATTTGACGACCCTCTGGAGAGCTTTCCTCTCTGCTGCTAGAACCATACGCAGATGCAGTATGTGAGGATGCTCTCCGCAGAACAGCGGTAGAAGGACACCAGTAGATCCTGTCTCAGGTGGAGATTCCTGAGTACTCTCAAGAAGTAGAGCCTCTGCTGTGCCCTCTTGACGATGGCCGTGGTGTTGGTCCTCTAGGACAGGTCCTCCTCCAGGTGAACTCCCACAGTTTTCCTGTGTGTAGTGTTTTACTTCTTGTCTTGCGCTCCTATTTTGGTGGCTTTTTCTCTTTTTTTGGTATTTTCCTGTAGCAGGTCTTATATTTCCCGCATCTACTTTGTTTTAGCAATCAAGAATATTTCAGTTGTTTTTATCCTTCTTTGTGGGGACATTGTTGATAGTCATGTCATGTTTGGATGTACATTGTGGACGCCATCTTTGCTCCACAGTAAGTCTTTGCTGTTGTCCAGCATTCTGTTTTTGTTTACTTTGTAGCCAGTTCAGTTTTACTTTCGTTCTGCATAGCCTTCCCTAAGCTTCAATGCCTTTTCTTAGTGGCACTCACCTTTTGTTTATTGCATTGTTCTAGTAAACTTTTGAGTTTTGAGCTTTCTCTTTTAACACATTTTAGTAGGTCTGGGCAATTTGGCTTAAGAATAAAATGTGATTTTTCAGATTTTTTTCTCCCTACTTTTTAAAGAAACCAATATATACAAACGACAGAGATAATTCATAATAAGTTTTACTTTTATTTGATCAAAAACTAGTTTGAAATGACACTGCATATTACGCTGGGCAAATACGATTTTTTTAGAACTGATATAAATTGGACTATATCAAATAATTTTCAAAAAATAGATTACATTTAGCTATTGTAGCTCATTCTGGCATATTTACTGTGATACTTTTGCTCATGTTAAAAGTTAAAGTTAAAGTTAAAGTACCAATGATTGTCACACACACACTCTAGGTGTGGCGAGATTATTCTCTGCATTTGACCCATCACCCTTGATCACCCCCTGGGAGATGAGGGGAGCAGTGGGCAGCAGCGGTTGCCGCGCCCGGGAATCATTTTTGGTGATTTAACCCCCAATTCCAACCCTTGATGCTGAGTGCCAAGCAGGGAGGTAATGGGTCCCATTTTTATAGTCTTTGGTATGACTCGGCCGGGGTTTGAACTCACAACCTACCGATCTCAGGGCGGACACTCTAACCACTAGGCCACTGAGTAGGTCAATATGCATTGTTGTAGTAAACTTTTGAGTTATGAGCTTTCTCTTTTTAACACCTTTTAGTAGGACTGGGCAATTTGGCTTAAGAATAAAATTTTATTTTTCAGATTTTTTTTCTACTTTTTAAAGAAACCAATAGATACAAACGACAGAGATAATTCATAATAAGTTTCACTTTTATTTGATCAAAAACTAGTTTGAAATGACACTGCATGTTACTCTTTACAAAAACAATTTTTTTTTCAATAAAGTGGGTTCTTTTCAGAACTGATACAAATTGGACTTTATATCAAATAATTTTCAAAAAATTCAACAGATGAAATGTAGCTATTGTAGCTCATTCTGGCATATTTACTGTGATACTTTTGCTCATGTGTTGATCAATATGCATTGTTCTAGTAAACTTTTGAGTTTTGAGCTTTCTATTTCTAACACCTTTTAGTAGGACTGGGCAATTTGGCTTAAGAATAAAATTTAATTTTTCAGATTTTTTTTCTTCTACTTTTTAAAGAAACCAATAGATACAAACGACAGAGATCATTCATAATAAGTTTCACTTTTATTTGATCAAAAACTAGTTTGAAATGACACTGCATGTTACTCTTAGCAAAACTATTTTTTTTTCAATAAAGTGGGTTCTTTTCAGAACTGATATAAATTGGACTTTATATCAAATCATTTTCAAAAAACAGATTACATTTAGCTATTGTAGCTCATTCTGGCATATTCACTGTGATACTTTTGCTCTTGTGTTGATCAGCATGCATTGTTCTAGTACATTTTTGAGTTTTGAGCTTTCTCTTTTAACACCTTTTAGTAGGTCTGGGCAATTTGGCTTAAGAATAAAATGTGATTTTTTATTTGATCAAAAACTAGTTTGAAATGACACTGCATATCACTCTTAGCAAAATTTTATTTTATTTTTTAAATAAAGTGGGCTCTTTTCAGAACTGATATAAATTGGACTTTATACAAAATATATATATTTTTTTAAATTCAACAAATGAAATTTAGCTACTGTAGCTCATTCTGGCATATTTACTGTGATGCTTTTGCTCGTGTGTTGATCAATATGTTTTGTTATGTTATGTTATTTTCATTTATTATGCACCCCCCAAACAATGCATTGTTCTAGTAAACTTATTCAATATAGAGCTTCCTAAGGGAGGCAAAACTTCTGTCTTGAATAAAATGCTTGTTTAAATAATGTATCAATTAAAAGTGAGGTCATAGGTTAATAAAGACAAATAAATTGCCAGGCGTTTTATATAAATAGGTGCATAGTTGCAAGCTTTTCTTTGCTATGGCTGACAAACACACAACATTCACACCACAAAGCATGATATTAAAAGACTTATTTTTGGCTTGAAAAAAGAAGAAAACCATTTTTTCTTCCGTGCATTAGCCTGGAATAGCAACAGGCGATGACATAACGGGCGAAGGACAAGACTGGACTCCTACTCCCGAGTTAAAAGCGCAGGTTGTAACCACTCAGCCACCTGATCAGGAAAAAATAGGCCTGAAGTGTTTATTGATCGAGAAGAGGACTCACAACCAAAAAGTAACAACAGCATGATCTCCTCCTTACTAGGGTGTGATATTTTCTTTCTAGAACAGGATATTTACTGATGATGATGATGGCATTGTGTTGTAGGCATGACCTGCCAGGCGAGGACCTCATACACCGAGGATGAGGTCCTGTGGGGCCATCGATTCCTGCCTGTGATGTCCTTGGAGGAGGGCTTTTTCCGAGTGGACTACTCCCAATTCCACAGCACATTCGAAGTCCCCACCCCGCCTTATAGCGTCAAAGAGCACGACGAGAAGAACTCCCTGCCTTCCCCGCTTTCCACGCCGGCGCTAACCGAGAGCCACGGCGCGGGGCGCCACCGCGTCTTCTCCGTGGATTGCATCAACGCGTCGGACGACAGGGGGCGCCACGGAGGCGCCGGGAGCCGGCTGCCGAGCAAGCTGCAGAGGATCAGCTCGTCCGGCAAGGAGGACCTGCAGAGGAAGGTGCTGATGCTGAGCTCGCAGCACTCGGAGAAGGCGTGCAGCACGGGCGACCTGCCGCTCAAGCTGCAGCGCCTCGGCTCGTCGTCCGGGCCCGAGGACGAGAACCGGCTGCAGCTCAAGTCGCTCAAGGTGGGCTTCGAGCCCATGACCCAGTCCACAGGAGACCTGTACCAGCACAGCCTCACGCCCACGCTGCCCCCGGTGGCGGTCCCCGTGCGCAGCCCTCTGCTGTCGGCGGGCAGGAGGCCGGAGGACAATTTACCCGCCAAACTTCGCAAGATGAACGCTGAGCGCTAATCTGGCACAGGAAGTCAACCTTGCAAAGCAGCTTGTTTGTACAAACCCCGTTTCCATATGAGTTGGGAAATTGTGTTGGATGTAAATATAAGCGGAATACAATGATTCGCAAATCCTTTTCAAGCCATATTCAATTGAATGCACCACAAAGACAAGATATTTGATGTTCAAACTCATAAACTTTGTTTTTTTTTTTTGCAAATAATAATTAACTTAGAATTTCATGGCTGCAACACGTGCCAAAGTAGTTGGGAAAGGGCATGTTCACCACTGTGTTACATGGCCTTTCCTTTTAACAACACTCAGTAAACGTTTGGGAACTGAGGAGACACATTTTTTAAGCTTCTCAGGTGGAATTCTTTCCCATTCTTGCTTGATGTACAGCTTAAGTTGTTCAACAGTCCGGGGGTCTCCGTTGTGCTATTTTAGGCTTCACACATTTTCAATGGGAGACAGGTCTGGACTACAGGCAGGCCAGTCTAGTACCTGTACTATTTTACTATGAAGCCACGTTGATGTAACACGTGGCTTGGCATTGTCTTGCTGAAATAAGCAGGGGCGTCCATGGTAATGTTACTTGGATGGCAACATATGTTGCTCCAAAAGCTGTATGTACCTTTCAGCATTAATGGTGCCTTCACAGATGTGTAAGTTACCCATGTCTTGGGCACTAATACACCCCCATACCATCACAGATGCTGGCTTTTCAACTTTGCGCCTATAACAATCCGGATGGTTCTTTTCCTCTTTGGTCCGGAGGACACGACGTCCACAGTTTCCAAAAACAATTTGAAATGTGGACTCGTCAGACCACAGAACACTTTTCCACTTTGTATCAGTCCATCTTAGATGAGCTCAGGCCCAGCGAAGCCGACGGCGTTTCTGGGTGTTGTTGATAAACGGTTTTCGCCTTGCATAGGAGAGTTTTAACTTGCACTTACAGATGTAGCGACCAACTGTAGTTACTGACAGTGGGTTTCTGAAGTGTTCCCGAGCCCATGTGGTGATATCCTTTACACACTGATGTCGCTTGTTGATGCAGTACAGCCTGAGGGATGGAAGGTCACGGGCTTAGCTGCTTACGTGCAGTGATTTCTCCAGATTCTCTGAACCCTTTGATGATATTACGGACAGTAGATGGTGAAATCCCTAAATTCCTTGCAATAGCTGGTTGAGAAAGGTTTTTCTTAAACTGTTCAACAATTTGCTCACGCATTTGTTGACAAAGTGGTGACCCTCGCCCCATCCTTGTTTGTGAATGACTGAGCATTTCATGGAATCTACTTTTATACCCAATCATGGCACCCACCTGTTCCCAATTTGCCTGTTCACCTGTGGGATGTTCCAAATAAGTGTTTGATGAGCATTCCTCAACTTTATCAGTATTTATTGCCACCTTTCCCAACTTCTTTGTCACGTGTTGCTGCCATCAAATTCTAAAGTTAATGATTATTTGCAACAACAAAAAAAGTGTTTATGAGTTTGAACATCAAATATGTTGTTGTTGTAGCATATTCAACTGAATATGGCTTGAAAAGGATTTGCAAATCATTGTATTCTGTTTATATTTACATCTAACACAATTTCCCAACTCATATGGAAACGGGGTTTGTAAATCAAACAATGAACTTTCCTCTCTGCTGGGACGTGTCATTGCACAGATGGACCCTGCATGAAAATCATCACTTGTTAGGAAATCTTAGTTTTATCTATGAATAAATTATATTCAGCTCTTTGCTCCGCCTCTTGTGTTTTGTGTTGGACTGTGCGTTGTCAGGTCAGCAGTCAAATCCTTTCCTTTTGTCCCTCTGGAAAGCCGCACTCGACGCGGAGCCTTTTTGCAGCGCCGGTGAATAAAGTGCACATGCGGGAGAGGATACTGAACCGAGCCTCCTATGGGGTCCTTTTTATTTGGATTTTTACAAAGGAGTGTTTATTAGGGGATAATAAGATGGTGTCAAACACACTCTGCTTACATGAACGTGTCAAAGCAGTCTCACGCTGTCCAGTGTCCACCTGGGGCCTCATGTATCAAGCGTGCGGACGTACAGAAACCTGGCGTAGGCCTTTTTCACTGCAAAGTTGAGATGTTACAAGAGGTAAAGCCCCACTTAAGAACTTTCCGGGGTTTTTTTGCGGCGCCAGTGGACCAAAGCGGTATTGTTTTTGCCTGAAGGAAGACCACATTTCTCATCAGGATAGCGTCGTAAATCGTCAGAAACTACTGTCACGAATAGAGTTGTCCGATAATGGCTTTTTTTGACGATATCCGATATTCCGATATTGTCCAACTCTTAATTACCGATTCCGATATCAACCGATACCGATATATACAGTCGTGGAATTAACACATTATTATGCCTAATTTTGTTGTGATGCCCCGCTGGATGCATTAAACAATGTAACAAGGTTTTCCAAAATAAATCAACTCAAGTTATGGAAAAAAATGCCAACATGGCACTGCCATATTTAATATTGAAGTCACAAAGTGCATTATTTTTTTTAACATGCCTCAAAACAGCAGCTTGGAATTTGGGACATGCTCTCCCTGAGAGAGCATGAGGAGGTTGAGGTGGGGGGATAGGAGGTAGCGGGGGGTGTATATTGTAGCGTCCCGGAAGAGTTAGTGCTGCAAGGGGTTCTGGGTATTTGTTCTGTTGTGTTTATGTTGTGTTACGGTGCGGATGTTCTCCCGAAATGTGTTTGTCATTCTTGTTTGGTGTGGGTTCACAGTGTGGCGCATATTTGTAGCAGTGTAAAGTTGTTTATACGGCCACCCTCAGTGTGACCTGTATGGCTGTTGACCAAGTATGCCTTGCATTCACTTGTGTGTGTGAAAAGCCGTAGATATTATGTGATTGGGCCGGCACGCAAAGGAAGTGCCTTTAAGGTTTATTGGCGCTCTGTAATTCTCCCTACTTTCGTGTACACAGCGGCGTTTTAAAAAGTCATAAATTTTACTTTTTGAAACTGATACCGATAATTTTGAAACCGATACCGATAATTTCCGCTATTACATTTTAAAGCATTTATCGGCCGATAATATCGGCAGTCTGATATTATCGGACATCCCTAGTCACGTACAGTACATACAAACTGACACGATATTACCACAATGATTCAGTATTGCTATTTTTTCTACACTAGGAATTTACATATTTTACTCAGACTCAAACTTTATATTTATGGTTTGCAGTCATCGCATGTTTTTTTCTCCATACAGTCCTTTTGAGTTTGTTAAAGTTAAAGTACCATTGATAGTCACACACACACTAGGTGTGGTGAAATGATCCTCTACATTTGATCCATCCCCTTGTGACCCCCCATGCAAGGTGAGGGGAGCAGTGAGCATCAGAGGTGGCCGCGCTCAGGAATCATTTTGGTGATTTAACCCCCGATTCCAACCCTTGATGCTGAGTGTCAAGCAGGGAGTTAATGGGTCCCATTTTTATAGTCTTTGGTATGACTCAGCCAGGGTCTGAACTCTCAACCTACCGATCTCAGGGCAGACACTCTAACCACTGGGCCACTGAGCAGGTTTGTTGCATGGCTGGTCGTGTCAGTGTGGAACTGCAAACTATCAAGCTGGTGTTTAAGTCGGGGTCCACGTTAATCAATTCATGGTAATGTGTGTAAGGTGTGTAATTCGTTGTGAGTTCATGCACTGTGTTGGTTTTGTTCTTTGAACAAGGTGATGTTCATGCACAGTTCATTTTGTGCACTAGTAAAAAAAACATATGACTCTTGAATTTGAAAAAAATATATATGTGAAGTGAATTATATTTATATAGCGCTTTTCTCTAGTGACTCAAAGCGCTTTACATAGTGAAACCCAATATCTAAATTACATTTAAACCAGTGTGGGTGGCACTGGGAGCAGGTGGCTAAAGTGTCTTGCCCAAGGACACAACGGCAGTGACTAGGATGGCGAAAGCGGGGATCGAACCTGGACGGCCACTCTACCAACCGAGCTATACCGCCCCAATATATATATGTTTTTCACTAAAGAAGGGTTCGGTGAATGCACATATGAAACTGGTGGGGTTCGGTATCTCCAACAAGGTTAAGAACCACTGCACTGGAGTATAAGTCGCATTTTTGGGGGAAATTTATTTGATAAAACCCAACACCAAGAATAGACATTTGAAAGGCAATTTAAAATAAATAAAGAATAGTGAACAACAGGCTGAATAAGTGTACGTTATATGAGGCATAAATAACCAACTGGTATGTTAACGTAACATATTATGGTAAGAGTCATTCAAATAACTATAACATATAGAACATGCTATACGTTTACCAAACAATCTGTCACTCCTAATCGCTAAATCCCATGAAATCTTATACGTCTAGTCTCTTACGTGAATGAGCTAAATAAAATAATATTATTTGATATTTTACGGTAATGTGTTAATAATTTCACACATAAGTCGCTCGAAGTCATCCACTTCAGTAAGAGAGTGACCCCGGTGGAGCCCATCAAGATCCAGAGCAGTACAAGTACCTGGGAGTCCACTTGAACAGCAGACTGGACTGGAAGGACAACAGCAAAGCTGTATACAAGAAGGGCATAGGCAGACTCTTTTTCCTGAGGAAGCTTAGGTCCTTTAATGTGTGCAGCAAGCTGTTGGAGATATTTTATCACTGTTGTGGCCAGTGCCCTGTATTTTGCAGTGGTTTGTTGGGGGAGCAGCACCAGCAAAATGGACTCAAACTGGATTGATAAACTGATCCGGGAAACCGGCCAAACTATTGGCACGCAGTTGGAGGCGTTTGTGTCAGTGAGGGACAGGAGGACAGTGGACAAACTGCTGGCCATCATGGACAATCCTGCCCACCCACTCCACCTGACAATTAAGGGACAGCGGAGTTCATACTCCAACAGGCTCCTTCAACTTCCTTCCCGCACTGCGCGATTCAAGAACTCCTTCATTCCACACTCCATCCAGCTGTATAATTGTCATGTCTGTGTAATCATGTTTTGTTTTAGTCATGTTTTGTTTTGTTTAGTTATTGGACTCTTTAGTTTCTGGCTTTTCACTCCCTTGTCTTGTTTCCATAGTTACCCATTAGTTTCACCTGTTCCACGTTTGGACTCATTGTGCACCCTTGTTTGTCACCATAGCAACCCATTAGTTTTCACCTGTCACGTCACGCACCTGTTTCACGTTTTGAGTCACGCACCTGTTTTCACTAATCATGTCTGTAGTATATAAGTTCATTGTTTTCAGTTTGTCTTTCTGGCGACATCCGGATTCATACCCCTGTCACACTCTGTTTACCTCTGCGCACTTCATAGTCCATGCCAAGTAAGTTTTTGTTTATTAATGCCACAGTTAGTGTTTTTGTTTCATTGTTCACAGTTTCTGCCTATGTGCAAGTTTTGTTTTCAATAGCCTAGTTTTGTACCTCCGCCATTGTGCGCGCTTTTCGTTTGTTCTTTTTTGATATATTAAATAAAACATGTACTTACATTCCCGTCTCGCCCGAGCCAACTTTCCGTTGCCTTCCGGAAAAGCAAACACCCAGGACCAAGTCGTGACAATAATCACTCGCCATACAGCAATAGATGATATCTGCCTATTACCTGACACCTGACATGTTAGCTACTTCTCTTTGTTTATAATGTTTATAATGTCTATTTTCTATTTCCTGCTGGATCTACTCTCTATTTTATTCTGCTGCTGTCACATATACTGTATGTACTGTAATATTGTACATGGTCATTGGTATATATTGTATATATGTTATAGACATAATATAGTATATCTGTACAGTGTTGGGACTAACGCGTCATAAAGTAACGCGTTACTGTAACGCCGTTAGTTTCGGCGTTAACTAGTAATCTAACGCGTTATTTTCTATATTCAGTAACTCAGTTACCGTTACTACATGATGCGTTACCGCGTTATTTTACGTTACTTTTGATGTAGTATCGGCTAGAAACAGAAGCGCTGCGGTGTCGTTCTTCTGAATCTTCCTCTGTCACAAGCCGGAGAGAAGAAAAGAGGCGCGGTCTATGTGTGTGTCTGGGTGTGGGTGTGGGGAGGGGAGGCACACACGTGATCCGCGGTTTGATATATGAAACAAAACAAAAAAAAGTTGTTGGCACGTTCAGTCCACACACAGCGTGGTCATGGCGAGCGGAGTAACGGAGGAGCTTGAACGCCCCGCGCCATTGAATCGGTGTGTTTATAGGTGCAGACTCGGTTGTGCAAAACGAGGGTTTTAAACACATGCTGAACGTGCTTGAACCACGTTACGACATCCCGTCGCGCACCCACTTCAGCAATAAGATTGTGCCAGATCTTTATGAGCAGGAGAAGAAAAAAGTTGTGGATGAACTATCCCGAGCATCATCTGTTGCGCTCATGACAGACGGGTGGACGTCCAGCGGAACTATAAGCGCTCACTTCATCACAGCAGACTGGGAGATGAGAAGACACGCCCCCTCTACGAGAGTCACCTTGCGCAGGTACTGACACAAGCAGTGGAGGAATGGAAGATAAAGATATCCCAGTCACACGTGATAATGCCAAAAATCAAATAATGACAGAGAATGAGGCAGGACTGGGACCACAGATAGGTGCTTTGCACATGTAGTGAATTTGGCATCACAGAAGGGAATCTCAGTCAATAGGATGGAGCGCCTCTTTGGGAGGATCAGGAAGGTTTCTTACTTCCACCCAAGCACAACAGTTGCTCATGTGCTTAAGACAAAGCAAGAAATGCTAAAGCTGCCTGCTCATACATGATGTCCCAACGAGGTGGAACTCCACTTATGATATGTTGGAGCAGCAGGCAGCTATATACTCTGCATTGACCCACAACACCCTGAAGACAAATGTCACCCTGTCTGATGATGATGTGAGAGTGGCAGGTGAGGTCCTCCAGGTGCTTAAACCCCTCAAAAGTGTTACATCTCTACTGAGCACTGAAACTTCACCATCTGTGTCAGTGATCCTGCCACTGAAAACAAGGATTCTACAATCCATGGCTCCAAGTGTGGAAGAAAGCAGCATCACTCCAGATGTCAGCCTTTATTTCACTACCTATGTTTCAAGGAAGATGATGTGCCTTCTTATGTTGCACTTTAACTTGTTTTTTTATTAATGGTCATTGGTCCAAGTTTAAGGAAAGGAGGAATGCCTTTTTATGTTGCACTGTTTTTCATTAATTATGTTAAAAGGAAAATAAAAATGCATGTCAAGTTGATCAACAGATTGTATTATTGTCCAGTGCAATAACAGTACTGAAATGAAAGCTAAAAGGGCATTAATGGGAGCTTTAAAAAACAAAAAGAAGAAAAAAAGAAGTAACTAAATAGTTACTTTTCACAGTAATGCATTACTTTTTGGTGTAAGTAACTGAGTTACTTTTGAAATAAAGTAACTAGTAACTGTAACTAGTTACTGGTTTTCAGTAACTAACCCAACACTGTATCTGTATATATATTATTCTGTACACATATTATGTATATATTCGTATATATGTTAGATTTTTTTATCGCTGTATTAGTCTGTTTATACCTGCATTGTCCTTTCCATCCTTACACTTTCCATCATTGTAACTGAGCTACTGTGTTGAACAATTTCCCTTGTGGATCATTAAAGTTTGTCTAAGTCTAAGTCTAAATCTCCTGAGTAGAAGTCGCACCCCCGGCCAAACTATGAAAAAAACTGCGATTTATAATCCAAAAATACGGTACATCTCAATTTAGGCCGTATCACACTGCTTTTTTATTTTCATCCACTTGACTTTTTCCGAGGCCAAGATTTTCCAAACAGGAGACTTTAAAGGGGAACATTATCACCAGACCCATGTAAGCGTCAATATATACCATGATGTTGCAGAAAAAAAGACCATATATTTTTTTAACTGATTTCCGAACTCTAAATGGGTGAATTTTGGCGAATTAAACGCCTTTCTATTATTCGCTCTCGGAGCGATGACGTCACAGCAATCCGCCATTTTCTCAAACACATTACAAACACCGAGTCAAATCAGCTCTGTTATTTTCCGTTTTTTCGACTGTTTTCCGTACCTTGGAGACATCATGCCTCGTGGGTGTGTTGTCGGAGGGTGTAACAACACCAACAGGGACGGATTCAAGTTGCACCAGTGGCCCAAAGATGCCAAAGTGGCAAGAAATTGGACGAATGTTGTTGAAAATACGAGGGTGTGGGGAAAGCCGACGAAAATGGTCAGTCGTTTGTTCCGCACACTTTACCGACGAAAGCTATGCTACGACAGAGATGGCAAGAATGTGTGGATATCCTGCGACACTCAAAGCAGATGCATTTCCAACGATCAAGTCAAAGAAATCTGCCGCCAGACCCCCATTGAATCTGCCGGAGTGTGTGAGCAATTCAGGGACAAAGGACCTCGGTAGCACGGCAAGCAATGGCGGCAGTTTGTTCCCGCAGACGAGCGAGCTAAACCCCCCTGGATGTCTTGGCTCACACCGTCCCTTATGCCACCGAAGATGATCAAGAGAAGAATATCGACCCTAGCTTCCCTGGCCTGCTGACATCAACTCCAAAACTGGACAGATCAGCTTTCAGGAAAAGAGAGCGGTTGAGGGTATGTCTACAGAATATATTAATTGATGAAAACTTTATTCATTACTCGCGGTTTTACGTAAATTATTATACATAAACTGTGTTTACCAATAATTTAGCTTAAAACATTACAACACTTAAAAACAAACACATACCAATCGTTGGTTAGAAGGCGATCGCCGAATTCGTCCTCGCTTTCTCCCGTGTCGCTGGCTGTCGTGTCGTTTTCGTCGGTTTCGCTTGCATACGGTTCAAACCGATATGGCTCAATAGCTTCAGTTTCTTCTTCAATTTCGCTTAAGCCGCTGAAATCCGAGTCTGAATCTGAGCTAATGTCGCTATACCTTGCTGTCCATCCGCTATGTTTGTTTGTATTGGCATCACTATGTGACGTCACAGGAAAATGGACGGGTGTATATAACGATGGTTAAAATCAGGCACTTTGAAGCTTTTTTTAGGGATATTGCGTGATGGGTAAAATTTTGAAAAAAAATTTGAAAAATAAAATAAGCCACTGGGAACTGATTTTTAATGGTTTTAACCCTTCTGAAATTATGATAATGTTCCCCTTTAACAACAGACAAGGGTTTTTCCAAGCTCGTGCTTCTCCTTGGCATAATCGCCAGCCAGGATTCCCGCTTGCAAAAGGCTGAGGTGCGCTGGATTCATCCAAGAAGAAACATGTCCTGTCCCTCACTTCCAATGTGTGCGTACGAATACATGATGTATTGCTACACCTCTACAAATTCAATTATTTTTATTTTTTTTAGAAAGTGCTGCAGGCCATCATAAAACGGAATCTGCGACACTTTGGACAGCCCTGATGTAATAAAAGAGAGTGTGCATTTAGTTTACCCTTAAGGCACCAATAAAGTGTTGATTATTTTTATAGCTCTCAATGACGATGGCGTGAAAGAACAAAGAGCATGAGATGGGGTGCGGGTGGAGAACCAGCATTTGGTTCTCATCAAGAGCACTTTAATTTCAGCAAGAAGGCACCAATCAATACTCCGAGGGGCTTTTCCTGCTTTAACAGCTCACTTGGAGCTGCTTACTAGGACGCTGCAGCTTTGACCACCCACTCAGTTTGCAAAGCGCTTCTCCATACCTGATTGCATTCATTCACGTCGTGTATGTTGTGTGTGAGAAAATTACAGCCAAGAATGAAGAAGGAGAGCATTACAAAGCATCCATAACAGGAGCCAATCAATATGGGTGCTAAAGAATGTTCTAACGGTCCAAAGCAGTTCTAATTTTCACCTCACTTATGACATCACTTTTTGGCAGGAAGCCACTTCACTATCGAAATAAGAATATAGATTGTGGAGTTATTCTAATTCTGGGTGTAGCCAGGACCGGTTGGGCAAACTCCCATGCACCCTCAAGGACCCTGCCGAGAGTATAGAGCTGGTCCACAGTTCCACGACCAGGACGAAAATGAGTTTCCTCCACCGGGTGGCGGGGCTCTCCCTTAGAGATAGGGTGAGAAGCTCTGCCATCCGGGGGGAGCTCAAAGTAAAGCCGCTGCTCCTCCACATCGAGAGGAGCCAGATGAGGTGGTTCGGGCATCTGGTCAGGATGCCACCCGAGCGCCTCCCTAGGGAGGTGTTTAGGGCATGTCCGACCGGTAGGAGGCCACGAGGAAGACCCAGGACACGTTGGGAAGACTATGTCTCTTGGCTGGCCTGGGAACGCCTCGGGATCCCCCAGGAAGAGCTGGACGAAATGGCTGGGGAGAGGGAAGTCTGGGCTTCCCTGCTTAGGTTGCTTCCCCCGCGACCCGACCTCGGATAAGCGGAAGAAGATGGATGGATGGATGGATGTAGCCAGGAACCATTTTGTGCTCAGTAAAAAGTACATCGCTGACATTTTAGAGCAGGGGTGTCCAAACTTTTTCACTGAGGACCGCACACTGAATCAATCAAAGCACAAAAGGAGGCCATTTTTGATATTTTTCATTTTCAAAAGCAGTTCAAACCATACTTGCAAACCCTCCCGAATTTCCCGGGAGACTCCCGAATTTCAGTGGCCCTCCCAAAAATCTCCCGGGGCAACCATTCTCCCGAATTTCTCCCGATTTCCACCCGGACAACAATATTGGGGGTGCCTTAAAGACGTCCTCTCCCACGTGAAACCTTCACCCCTTAACAGCCGCATGCTGTCCAGGCGTCTGCTTTTCCTCCATATAAACAGCGTGCCGGCCCAGTCACATAATAATGTAGCGTTGGACGGGTTTAACAATGGACTTTACTCGAAGATGTCAAGAAATGCTGACACGTTGAATGATCTTTTATCTTGTTTAACGATAACGTTCATTTCAAGCACACACACACAAGTGAATGCAAGTCATACTTGGTCAACAGCCATTCAGGTCACACTGAGGGTGGCCGTATAAACTGTTACAAATATGCGCCACACTGTGGACCCACACCAAACAAGAATGACAAACACATTTCGGGAGAACATCCGCACCATAACACAACATAAACACAACAGAACAAATACCCAGAACCCCTTGCAGCACTAACTCTTCCGGGACGCCACAATAACATCTACGGCTTTTGGAACTCAGTGCACAACTGCACACACAACAAAAAGGAGACGAAGCAGAAGAATGAAGAAGAGACATGGCGACGACGAGTAAGAAGAAGAAATACGCCTGCAAGTTCCAAAATTATTGGAAAAAATCATTTCATTTCATCCAGGACAGCTCGAAGGGGAAGGGGTATGCTGCCTGCACCTCAACCCCGCCCCCCAACACCCCCCATCTCCCGAATTCAGAGGTCTCCATCCATCCATCCATCCATCTTCTTCCGCTTATCCGAGGTCGGGTCGCGGGGGCAGCAGCCTAAGCAGGGAAGCCCAGACTTCCCTCTCCCCAGCCACTTCGTCCAGCTCCTCCCAAGGGATCCCGAAGCGTTCCCAGGCCAGCCGGGAGACATAGTCTTCCCAACGTGTCCTGGGTCTTCCCCGTGGCCTCCTACCGGTCGGACGTGCCCTAAACACCTCCCGAGGGAGGCGATCGGGTGGCATCCTGACCAGATGCCTGAACCACCTCATCTGGCTCCTCTCCTTCGGAGGTCTCAAAGTTGGCAAGTATGATTCAAACTTGATGTAAATATCTTGACATATAGGAGACTTATTATACAAGTAGATCAGGCAGCAGCTCACACATTCTCATACTTTCTCTAACATCCAGGAAGAAATTATGTCAGCCAGCTTGAAAAAGGTCTCAATTTGTCCATTTTTAGTGCGATAATGTTCATTGTCATTTCTGTTATCATTTACTGATACTTTGCTCTCATTTTTCGTATCACATTTCTACATATCATATTTGCTAATGTTGTTTTCTCTCTAGCTTAACCCCCTTTTGTCACTACAATTGTCGCCTCTGTCTTCCTTTCCCCACCTATAAAAATGGGACCCATTACCTCCCTGCTTGGCACTCAGCATCAAGGGTTGGAATTGGGGGTTAAATCACCAAAAATGATTCCCGGGCGCAGCCACCGCTGCTGCTCACTGCTCCCCTCACCTCTCAGGGGGTGATCAAGGGTGATGGGTCAAATGCAGAGAATAATTTCACCACACCTAGTGTGTGTGTGACAATCATTGGTACTTTAACTTTAACTTTATAATAACAAATCCGTTCAATAAAGTGTCATGACTTGGACTGTGGAGTTTTTGTTTTCCCAAGATGCAAAAGGATTTGGATCGGACATGGCTTGAAAGTAAATACATTTTTAATAATAACACTCAAAAGAACAAAAGGCGCGCTCAAGGCGGATGTACAAACTTGACTAATGAAAACAAAAGACTTGCACGGGGGCAAACAACTATGAACAATAAAAAACACTAACTGTGGCAATAATAAACAAACTTACTTGGCATGGACATGAAGTGCGCAGACGTGGACAGAGTGTGACAGGGGGCATAAATGCGAGGATAGCAGGGTGAGAAAGGCTATGACTCCAGGACGAACAACAGAAAATGAAAAGCTTAAATAACAGACATGATTAACAACAGGTGCGTGACTCAAAACAGGTGCGTGACATGACAGGTGAAACTAATGGGTAACTATGGTGACAAGACAAGGGAGTGAAAAAGCCAGAAACTAAACAAAACATGACTAAGACAAAACATGATTTACACAGACATGACATAAAGTCAAATACAAATAAGGCAACAAGAGAAGTATCCAACACTTCTCCTTTCCAAAGTAAACCTGTACAGCAAATATGGACAACTACATCAACTATATGGTTTGCCTGAGTGGCTGGACAGGACAAAAAAAAGAAAAGTTTCAACTACAAGCTACGTGAAGGGGTCCAGAATTTTTTTTATTTAAATGTTTACAATATTTCAGGGTTGTATGTATTAAATCCATAAACTATTATAACATTTTATAAAATGAGTTGAGTTATTGTGATGTAGACAAATTACATATTTTTACTAGGACTGCCGATATTATCGGCCGATAAATGCTTTAAAATGTAACATCGGAAATTATCGGTATCGGTTTCAAAAAGTAACATTTATGACTTTTTAAAACGCCGCTGTACGGAGTGGTACACGGACGTAGGGAGAACTGCGTCTCCCAGTCATACTTGCCAACCCTCCCGATTTTCCCGGGAAACTCCCGGATTTCAGTGCCCCTCCCGAAAATCTCCCGAGGCAACCGATCTCCCGAATTTCTCCCGATTTCCACCCAGACAACAACATTGGGGGCGAGCCTTAAAGGCACTGCTTTTGCAGTCACATAATATCTACGGCTTTTCACACACACAAGTGAATGCACCACATACTTGGTCAACAGCCATACAGGTCACACTGAGGGTGGCCGTATAAACAACTTTAACACTGTTACACATATGCGCCACACTGTCAACCCACACCAAACAAGAATGACAAACACATTTCAGGAGAACATCCGCACCGTAACACAACACAAACACAACAGAACAAATACCCAGAACCCCTTGCAGCACTAACTCTTCCGGGATGCTACAATATACACCCCCCCGCTACTCCCTACTTCCCCCACCTAGACCCCGCCCTCTCCCAACCCCGCCCACCTCAACCTCCTCATGCTCTCTCAGGGAGAGCATGTCCCAAATTCCAAGCTGCTGTTTTGAGGCATGTTAAAAAAAAATGATGCACTTTGTGACTTCAATAATAAATATGGCAGTGCCATGTTGGCATTTTTTTCCATTTTATTTTGGAAAACCTTGTTACATTGTTTAATGCATCCAGCTGGGCATCACAACAAAATTAGGCATAATAATGTGTTAATTCCACGATTGTATATATCGGTTTCGGTTGATATCGGAATCGGTAATTAAGAGTTGGACAATATCGGAATATCGGCAAAAAAGCCATTATCGGACATCTCTAATTTTTACCAATTTTCGCAGGAGAGTTTGAAATGCAAATGTTGATGCTCCTCTCAGACACACATAATAAAGGTGTTTGTGAAATCCAGTCATGTTTTTTGCTGCTAAATTGTGATACCGGTGTGCAAAGTGTTGAACCGGCAGCACACATCTATAATCTGTAACACATTTTCTGGATCACAATCTAGACAACAGAAACATTTGCACACTTTCCTTTCACTTTCACAGTCAGTGCGCAAGGCTGTGAATCACCAGCAGATTTGTGAGTCTGGAATGACTCAAACACAAAAAAATGCACAATAAAAGACATTTTTTTAATGTGGGAAGTATATTATAGTAATATAATTCCTAAATTTAAAGAAAGAACGACATAAAAAAACGCCAGCAGACACTAAAACACATCAGTTGAATTAATTTTAATCAGCTCGATAAGTCATCCAGCAGCCATAAAATTAGAAAATAAAATTGCAGAATAGACGATATGTCTAATGTTTTTATTTCTGACCATTAAACAAAATGTTGACACACACACGTAGGACGGAGGATTGTCGTCCGTCGTTCGTCTGTCTGTGCAGCGCGTGCACTGATCCTGCAGCCGTGCGTGGAACTGTCAGTTTGCACGTCCTTCTGACACGTGCTAAATCAAAGGCCAAATAGTGCTCACAAAACGGTGATGAGTGTTGATAAATCACATTGCACGTGCTTAACAATCATACTTGCATCTTCTCCTCCCAGTATTGTGGCCGTTTTGATGATCAGCATATTTTATATGGATTGCACGCACTATTTTGCTCACTTAACAGATGCAATCCACTTTGCACACGTTTAGTAGATCAGCTCTGCGTGTGCTATCAGGTTTGCATGTGTTTTAGTGCACGCCAATCCTTAGTAAATCAGGCCCAATGTCACTAATGGTCCGACGTTCACTAAAAAATAATGTTAAAAAAACAACTTAAAGCCTTGTCCAGCTGTTTACTGACATATACTATATCCATGTTTTAATCACTTTTACTGAAAATGAAAATCGCCTCAAAATATCAGTTATCGGCCTCTGTGGAGGGGGAGCGTGGCCAGCGTGCCTGCAGCGAAACGGGGTGTGCCAGGACCCGCCTCGAAATCAGCGACAGGTACGTAGATGGCCCACCTGGGCCTTGTTATCAAATCACCTGTCGCTCTGTTATAAGCAACAGCCAGGAGGAGAGACGAGGTGGGAGCTGGAGGGGAGCTGGAGGGGAGCTGGCGTGAGAGCGAGAGTGAGAGAGAAAGAGACTAAAAGACAATTGCTGAAAAGCAACCAGGGACATTACGTCAAAATAAAACAATATTGTAACCCTGAATAGGGCTCTCATGTCGGTGCTTGGTGGTCTGAAGAACCCCCTGGAGGGCAAGGTCCACAGCCTCCTTGACTGACAATAATCGGTATCGGCCCTGAAAAAACAATACGTGCGAAAATTAGTCCGTTTTCCTGCGTATTATTCCCAAGAATTGTGTTGGTTATTCAGTCTTTGTGCTTATTTTATTGAGTAAGACTGCAAAAATAATCCTCCATGAGGCCAAAGAATGTAGCGTGTACCAGCAGTTTGATAAAGAAGGTGAGAAACGCTACTGAATTCAGGAAAAACTTTTTGCAAAGTGCTGTCATGCGTGGCTCTTCCCTCTTCACTCATCGCCGTTTTTGCCAACAAGAGTGTTCAATAAAGATACAGTTTTTTTTATGTATGCATTTCATTCATCACTTATGGTTTTCGAACGGTTTCCTGAACGTAAAACTAATTATTGTAAATGTATTGTGTTCTTTGTACATGTCTTAGGGCAGAGTTGGGCAAATATTTTGACTTGGGGGCCACATTGAGAGAAATAATTGTGTGTGTGTGTGGGGGGGGGCAATGTGTATGTGTGTATAAATGATATATACACATTTAGCTGTAAAAATCTTCTGTACAGTATGTGCGTTTGGGTCCCTTTTTTCAGGAACACTAACACCAAAAGTCACAATGTCCGGTAGAGTTCTAAAAACGTTATGACAGACCACCTAAAAAAAACGGAATGGAATTTTACATTTTTTTACTGAATGGCACACCCAAAATGTACATTCAAATAAAGAAAGTGGGATTTACAATATTAACTATGAACAATAAAACACTGAATATTAACAACATATGAACGTCGATCATCTCTTACTTCTCAGACCAAGCAAAACACAACAAAAATTTAAAAAACAGCAATGCAAAGTGTAATAAACACCTGCAATATGATATATTGTCACGTAAAAATCTGCTTCCGCATCTGTTTCTGACACACGCGTTTCGGCCTGGCTGCTCTGAAAACAAACCCCGCCCACTCTGGTTTGTCTGAGCGGCTGTGACGTAGATTACCGTAATAACTCGTACAACACTCAAAAGCGCAGATGTCAACCATTGAAATACTTTCTATTAGAGATGTCCGATAATATCGGACTGCCGATATTATCGGCCGATAAATGCTTTAAAATGTAATATCGGAAATGATCGGTATCTGTTTCAAAAAGTAAAATGTATGATTTTTTAAAACGCCGCTGTATAGAGTGGTACATGGACGTAGGGAGAAGTACAGAGCGCCAATAAACCTTAAAGGCACTGCCTTTGCGTGCCGGACCAATCACATAATATCTACGGCTTTTCACACACACAAGTGAATGCAAGGCATTCTTGGTCAACAGCCATACAGGTCACACTGAAGGTCGCCGTATAAACAACTTTAACACTGTTACAAATATGCGCCACACTGTGAACCCACACCAAACAAGAATGACAAACACATTTCAATCAATCAATCAATCAATGTTTATTTATGTAGCCCTAAATCACAAGTGTCTCAAAGGGCTGCACAAGCCACAACGACATCCTTGGTACAGAGCCCACATAAGGGCAAGGAAAAACTCACCCCAGTGGGACGTCGATGTGAATGACTATGAGAAACCTTGGAGAGGACTGCATATGTGGGTAACCCCCCCCCCCCCCCTCTAGGGAGACCGAAAGCAATGGATGTCAAGTGGGTCTGACATAATATTGTGAAAGTCCAGTCCGCAGTGGATCCAACACAACAGTGAGAATCCACTTTCGGAAGAACATCCGCACCGTAACACAACAGAACAAATACCCAGAACCCCTTGCAGCACTAACTCTTCCGGGACCTACCACCCCTCACACACACACACCTCAACCCCGCCCACCTCAACCTCCTCATGCTCTCTCAGGGAGAGCATGTCCCAAATTCCAAGCTGCTGTTTTGAGGCATGTTAAAAAAAATAATGCACTTTGTGACTTCAATAATAAATATGGCAGTGCCATGTTGGCACTTTTTTCCATTTCATTTTGGAAAACCTTGTTACATTGTTTAATGCATCCAGCGGGGCATCACAACAAAATTAGGCATAATAATGTGTTAATTCCACGACTCTATACATCGGTATCGGTTGATATCGGAATCGGTAATTAAGAGTTGGACAATATCGGAGGATCGGCAAAAAAGCCATTATCGGACATCTCTAATGTTTACCAATTTTCGCAGGAGAGTTTGAAATGCAAATGTTGATGCTCCTCTCAGACACACATAATAAAGGTGTTTGCGAAATCCAGTCATGTTTTTTGCTGCTAAATTGGGATACCGGTATGCAAAGTGTTGAACCGGCAGCACACATCTATAATCTGTAACACATTTTCTGGATCACAATCTAGACAACAGAAACATTTGCACACTTTCCTTTCACTTTCACAGTCAGTGCGCAAGGCTGTGAATCACCAGCAGATTTGTGAGTCTGGAATGACTCAAACACAAGAAAATGCACAATAAAAGACATTTTTTTAATGTGGGAAGTGCACGCCAATCCTTAGTAAATCAGGCCCAATGTCACTAATGGTCCGACGTTCACTAAAAAATAATGTTAAAAAAACAACTTAAAGCCTTGTCCAGCTGTTTACTGACATATACTATATCCATGTTTTAATCACTTTTACTAAAAATGAAAATCGCCTCAAAATATCAGTTATCGGCCTCTGTGGAGGGGGAGCGTGGCCAGCGTGCCTGCAGCGAAACGGGGTGTGCCAGGACCCGCCTCGAAATCAGCGACAGGTACGTATATGGCCCACCTGGGCCTTGTTATCAAATCACCTGTCGCTCTGTTATAAGCAACAGCCAGGAGGAGAGATGAGGTGGGAGCTGGAGGGGAGCTGGAGGGGAGCTGGCGTGAGAGCGAGAGTGAGAGAGAAAGAGACTAAAAGACAATTGCTGAAAAGCAACCAGGGACATTACGTCAAAATAAAACAATATTGTAACCCTGAATAGGGCTCTCATGTCGGTGCTTGGTGGTCTGAAGAACCCCCTGGAGGGCAAGGTCCACAGCCTCCTTGACTGACAATAATCGGTATCGGCCCAACTGAAAAAAACAATACGCAGGAAAACTAGTCTGTTCCCAAGAATTGCGTTGGTTATTCAGTCTTTGTGCTTATTTTATTGAGTAAGACTGCAAAAATAATCCTCCATGAGGCCAAAGAATGTAGCGTGTACCAGCAGTTTGATAAAGAAGGTGAGAAACGCTACTGAATTCAGGAAAAACTTTTTGCAAAGTGCCGTCATGCGTGGCTCTTCCCTCTTCACTCATCGCCGTTTTTGCCAACAAGAGTGTTCAATAAAGATACAGTTTTTTTTATGTATGCATTTCATTCATCACTTATGGTTTTTGAACGGTTTCCTGAACGTAAAACTAATTATTTTAAATGTATTGTGTTCTTTGTACATATCTTAGGGCAGAGTTGGGCAAATATTTTGACTTGGGGGCCACATTGAGAGAAATAATTGTGTGTGTGTGTGGGGGGGGGGGGCAATGTGTATGTGTGTATAAATGATATATACAATCAATGTTTATTTATGTAGCGCTAAATCACAAGTGTCTCAAAGGGCTGCACAAGCCACAACGACATCCTCGGTACAGAGCCCACATAAGGGCAAGGAAAAACTTCCCCCATGGGGACGTCGATGTGAATGACTATGAAAAACCTTGGAGAGGACCGCATATGTGGGTAACTCCCCTGCCCCTCTAGGGAGACCGAAAGCAATGGATGTCGAGTGGGTCTGACATAATATTGTGAAAGTCCAGTCCACAGTGGATCCAACACAACAGTGAGAATCCACTTTCGGGAGAACATCCGCACTGTAACACAACAGAAACACAACAGAACAAATACCCAGAACCCCTTGCAGCACTAACTCTTCCGGAACGCTACAGTATACACCCTCCCAACCCCCCTACCCCTCACACACACACACCTCAACCCCGCCCACCTCAACCTCCTCATGCTCTCTCAGGGAGAGCATGTCCCAAATTCCAAGCTGCTGTTTTGAGGCATGTTAAAAAAAATAATGCACTTTGTGACTTCAATAATAAATATGGCAGTGCCATGTTGGCACTTTTTTCCATTTATTTTGGAAAACCTTATTACATTGTTTAATGCATCCAGCGGGGCATCACAACAAAATTAGGCATAATAATGTGTTAATTCCACCACTCTATATATCGGTATCGGTTGATATCGGGATTGGTAATTAAGAGTTGGACAATATCGGAATATCGGCAAAAAAGCCATTATCGGACATCTCTTTCTATAGTTCAAGACTTACGGTAGTTTAAAAACAGCACTGCACATCATAATGGCGGCGACAGTTTTGATGTTAAAGATTTAAAAAAAGTTATGTAGAACGTCCGGCGGGCCGGATTGAAAAACTTAACGGGCCGCATGTGACCTGCGGGCCGGATATGGATTTACTTCCTAAATTGCTTTGATTTACGCATCATTTAGTCTTTATCCGACCTTTTGGAGGGGATTACTATTACCAAGGTACCACTGCACCATCAGTGGTCAATAAGTCACTTTTCGGGCCTCCATCCATCCATTTTCTACTGCTTGTCCCTTTTGGGGTCGCGGGGGTTGCTGGAGCCTATCTCAGCTGGGTAGGAAGGCAGGCTACACCTTGGACAAGTCTATTTGCATTTCTACAGCAGTGTCAGGAGCATCCATGACTAGAACAATGCTGTTTTCAAATGACTTTTTGGCCAGGTTAAAAACACCCACACAATGAACACTTGATGCAACTTCAATTCATCCTCTGAGTCCAATTTCGGTGACAATACAAGTCTGAGAACGTGGAGCACATTACTACCTCATTGCTTCTCTTCATACAGGAAGGTTGCTTTTTATGGCTAACCGGGTTGCCTAAAAGGGAAGTGAGGCTCAGCGTGCCACATTACACAAAATACACACACACACACACACACACAACAAACACACGCCAGCCGTCAATCAAAAAGCAAGCCGCCATCACCGCGGCAACATGGGATTCTGCCTGGCATTCGGGTGAAGATGATCTATGAGGGTGTTATTTAATGTGACAGATTGTCCCAAGCGCTGAAGGACCACAGCAAAATACATCACACTTAGGAGGATTTCTATTCGTGACGTTAAATATAATACATGGTTGACTTCATTCATCCTTTCCGAGCATTCATCGTAAAAGCTCCTGAGGAGCAGCGTCCTCTGTAGTGGACATTTGTTTTTGGTCACAGTTACACATTTCAGAAAAAAAGGTCCACTGGTTCTCTGCAGGGTTCATTTTGTTGTCTTACTTACCGTCCACAATCTATTTTCCCCTGACTAAAATAGGACGATAAATTAATTAAAACAAACACGCGTTGACTAAATGAATGACAACATTTATCCACAATAGAGAAGTCCGATAAATGCTTTGAAATGCGATATCGGAAATTATCGGTATCGGTTTCAAAAAGTCAAATTTATGACTTTTTAAAAGGCCGCTGTGTACACGGACATAGGGAGAAGTACAGAGCGCCAATAAACCTTAAAGGCACTGCCTTTGCGTGCCGGCCCAGTCACATAATATCTACGGCTTTTCACACACACAAGTGAATGCAAGGCATTCTTGGTCAACAGCCATACAGGTCACACTGAGGGTGGCCGTATAAACAACTTTAACACTGTTACAAATATGCGCCACACTGTCAACCCACACCAAACAAGAATGACAAACACATTTTGGGAGAACATCCGCACCGTAACACAACAGAACAAATACCCAGAACCCCTTGCAGCACTAACTCTTCCAGGACGCTACAATATACACCCCCCGATACCCTGTATTCTTCGGAGTATAAGTCGCTCCGGAGTATAAGTCGCACCGGCCAAAAATGCATAACAAAGAAGGAATAAAACATATATATAAGTCGCACTGGAGTATATGTCGCATTTTTGGGGGAAATGTATTTGATAAAAGCCAACACCAAGAATAGACATTTGAAAGGCAATTTAAAATAAATAAAGAATAGTGAACAACAGGCTGAATAAGTGTACGTTATATGAGGCATAAATAACCAACTGGTATGTTAACGTAACATATTATGGTAAGAGTCATTCAAATAACTATAACATATAGAACATGCTATACGTTTACCAAACAATCTGTCACTCCTAATCGCTAAATCCCATGAAATCTTCTTCCTCGTTGTCGCTCCTAAATAACTCTGCCAACTCTGCCAACTCCAAAGATATGTGCCGCTTCCTCTTGCCGTTTTCTGCTGCATATTTCACTACGTCCAGCTTGTAATCTGCAGTATATGATTTCCCTTTCGGTGCCATTTTTGTTCAGCCCTTCTCAGTTTTTATAAGTTACCGCCAATGTTGAAATGATCCATTTTCATAGGTACGGAAGTAGTAGCAGGTAGCATCTTTTTTTTCACAATGCACTTCTGCCATGACCCACAATGCACTTCTGCCATGACCCGCCCCCGCCAAATTTTTATTGGTTGACGTGTGTGTGTGACGATTGCTGATGTACGCCTAGTCTCTTACGTGAATTAGATAAACAATATTATTTGATATTTCACGGTAATGTGTTAATAATTTCACACATAAATCGCTCCAGAATATAAATCGCACCCCCCCGCCAAACTATGAAAAAAACTGCAAATTATAATCCGAAAAATACGGTACAAATATAGACGGTAGAGCAGGAGCAAGACTGCTTACTTTACCACTACCTTTGTTGTACACTGTGGGCGAGCTTGCCCGCCAATTTAATAAGCAAGATACCCGCACAGTGCACTTTAATCGATGTCCTCGTCACACTGTTCAGCTATCATTTGCACAACTTGACAAACAAAAGACCAAATTTGTAATTTGTAATTTAGGTCTGTAACACTGGTTCCTGTATTTAAAAACGGGACAGTGGCCAAGACACCAATTGTCACATTGTAGTTGTACACTAAGGTTCGACCTGATTCCGATTCCTGGGGTGATTTGATTCACAATTGGTTCCCGATTCAACATGATTCTCAATTCACACCGATTCTTGCAATTTATTATTTGATATAATAATTATAATAAAACACTTTTTAAACAGATTTCAGGTTAGAAAAGCTCCCTTTGGTTGCATGCAGATGGTCTAAAAACAACTTATTAAAAATGTCATTCTTATAAAAAAAAATATATATACTGTATATTCATATATATATATATATATATATATATATATATATATATATATATATATATATACATACATATATATATATATATATATACACACTTACTGTATATATATATATATATATATATATATATATATATATATATATATATATCAATCAATCAATCAATCAATGTTGATTTATATATCTCTAAATCACAAGTGTCTCAAAGGGCTGCACAACAGCAACGACATCCTCGGTTCAGATCCCACATCGGGGCAAGGAAAAACTCAACCCATATACGTATATATATATATATATATATATATATACACACACATATACACACACATATATATATATATATATATATATACACATATATATACTGTATATACACATATATATACTGTATGTATGTATGTATGTATATATATATATATATATATATATATATATATATATATATATATATATATATATACACACATCCATATATATATATATCTCGATTCACAACCAAATTGTGATTTCTATTGATTTCGATTCTAAATCGATTCATAATTTTCACAAATCCATTACATTATATATATATATATATATATATATATATATATATATATATATATGAATATTATGCTTTGAACACCTTTGACAATTCCCATAGATTCTATGTCAGCGTACTAATGCTTCTGCACTCGTACCATTTTATTAGGTCAGTCACACTAGAAATACGCTAACATTAAAAAGAGTGTGCTGTTTTTCATTCACAATCCTTATGTAAGTCAAGAACACATATGTTTGGCTTTTTTTATGCATTCAAAACCGTAAATAAATAGCTAACAATTGAGTCAACAGACCGAGGGTCCTCTATTGCGGCTATAAAACCCTCTAAAAATATCCGGAAACCGCTAACAATATTCCATTTACATGTCGTGACCTCAAAAAAAAGATCAAATATGAGTGATGTACTCATATAAATATAAGCGCCAACGCAGGCAGCCTTTTTGAGCGGCGCATTGATAGCAGTGAGCTAATGCGAGCCTACGCACACTGAGACCACGGCTGCTTCTGCTTAGGCTCAAACTTGCTAAAAGTTAACTCTCGATTATAATTCATGCATCTTTCACCTGCTGGTAGACAAATGTGGTCATGAACCAAGAGGCTGGTTTACTTTGACATCTCACAAAATGGCAAAAAAGACATTGTTTCTTAACCCTTCATGAGTATTTTGATTGAATCTTTATCCAAACGGAATTATGTGATCGTCTCATTGGTTGACATCGAAGCGAGAGTAGAAATATTACAGTAAGTGTTTGTTTTATTCTGGTTTATTATGGTCAGTTTGTATGTTTATCACTTGGCAATGCTGCAGGTCCTATTGTCACAATAAAGCTAGATAGCTTTAATTTAATTTTGTTTTTGTTTTTTGCATTTGGCTTTCTAAAACATTTCTTATCCTCTTTGTATTCGGGCTCAAAAATAAAGGTTTTGGATCATAATTATTCCCAAAGTAATTGTTGTTGGCTCTCACAAAGTCTGCTGGATTAGCATTGTTGTTGATGGGGAAGGGATCTTTGGTTCCTAGCGCGACGTCACGCGATCACATGACTGGCTTGCTCATTATTGTTATGATCCGCTGCCGGGATCATGTTCAGTTTGGTTTTTGGACTCCCTCAGTTCCCATTTTTGTGCACCCCTGGGTTTGTTTTCTGTTTCCATGGGTGCTTATTGTTTCCACCTGTCTCTGATTGGCGTTCGGGAAGCTCACCTGTTCCCCGAGCACTAATCAGTAGCACTATTTAATACTGCCTTTTCCGGTCAGTCAGTCTGGCTTCCTAATTTGCTACACGCAACAGTTGACGACTTTTCATTCCTGCTACTTGTGTGCTAGCTTCCACGCTAGGCTCTGTTTGTTGCTAGCTTCCACGCTAGCCCCTTTGGTTTTTGCCTTCCGTGCTTTGAGCACGTTTTTGTTTGTTCCCGTCTGATTTATTTCTTAAATAAATAATTTCCTACCTGCACGCTGTGTCTGAAGTCCGTCTGCATCTTGGGAGAGCAAACTCCGCATCACCATGCGACCCGGTCGTCACAATTATCTCTCAACTTGGCTCTGGAATCTCTGTGAGATTGATACTATTTTGATCATATCTATTTATTCGCAAACTTTGGAAGTCTTTTGGTGTCATATATCAGATATATATGAAAATAGCTGCAATATAGAGGCCACTTGTTTTTCCACTCTAGTGGTACTTTAAGGCTGGTTCTCAGATACTGCCACTTTCCTACTTTAAAGGCCTACTGAAAGCCACTACTACCGACCACGCAGTCTGATAGTTTATATATCAATGATGAAATGTTAACATTGCAACACATGCCAATACGGCCGGGTTCGCTTACTAAAGTGCAATTTTAAATTTTGCGCGAAATATCCTGCTGAAAACATCTCGGTATGATGACGCCTGCACGTGATGTCACGGATTGTAGAGGACATTTTGGGACAGCATGGTGGCCAGCTATTAAGTCGTCTGTTTTCATCGCAAAATTCCACAGTATTCTGGACATCTGTGTTGGTGAATCTTTTGCAATTTGTTCAATGAACAATGGAGACAGCAAAGAAGAAAGCTGTAGGTGGGAAGCGGTGTATTGCGGCAGGTGTTGTGCCGGATAATGCACCCCCGCCGTAGAATGCTCCCCCTGACTGTTGTGCTGGATAACACCATACTTGCCAACCCTCCCGAATTGGAGCTGGAGGCCACGCCCCCTCCAGCTCCATGCAGACCTGAGTGAGGACAGCCTTTTTTCACAACGGGAGGACAACAGGGTGACAAGAACTAAATCATCCAGATTAGAGATAAATTGTATTATTATGTTTATCTTACCTAAAAATAAATATATTTATTAATTTAAAAAAACCAAAAACTAAATAACTAAATACATTTTTACTATATTTTGCTAAAAACATCAAAATTAATTGTATTTTTTTATTTTATTTTTTCTGACTCCTTATTACATCCAGCCATAGAATTATACTGGTACATTAAAATAAACATATTTGAAATAATACATTTTAAATTATCATAATAATTCATTTAAAATGACCATATTTAATTATTAAAATAATTGCTTGTTTATCAACAACTTTAGCATTTTATTCATTACATTTTTAAGCTCTCAGAAGCCAAGTTATGTTATATTCATGTTATATTTATGCAAGTTTGAAGTATCAAGTATCTAAACACAGTTTTGTTTGCATATTTTCAGGATGTAGATAAATATATATATATATATATATATATATATATATATATATATATATATATATATATATGAAATACTTGACTTGGTGAATTCTAGCTGTCAATATACCCCTCCCCTCTTAACCACGCCCCCAACCACGCCCCGCCCCACCCCCCACCCCCCTACCTCCCGAAATCGGAGGTCTCAAGGTTGGCAAGTATGGATAACACAGCCGGTGTTTCATTGTTTACATTACCGGAGGATGACAGTCAAGCTTTACCATTGGCCTGTGGAGAACTGGGACAACAGAGACTCTTACCAGGAGGACTTTGAGTTGGATACGCAGACACGGTACCGTGAGTACGCATGCAGCTGCGGCTTCCAAACTTTTGATCGCTTGCCCGTACGTGCGTGCCGCTATGTGCATGTCACGTACGTAACTTTGGGGAAATATATGTGCTGTATGAACTTTGGGGAGGTGAACGGTACTTTGGGCTGTGGGATTGAGTGTGTTGTGCAGGTGTTTTGAGTTGTATTGGCGGGTTATATGGACCGAAGGGGGAGGTGTTTGTTATGCGGGATTAATTTGTGGCATATTAAATATAAGCCTGGTTGTGTTGTGGCTAATAGAGTATATATATGTCTTGTGTTTATTTACTGTTTTAGTCATTCCCAGCTGAATATCAGGTCCCACCCGCCTCTCACAGCATCTTCCCTATCTGAATCGCTCCCACTGCCCTCTAGTCCTTCACTCTCACTTTCCTCATCCACAAATCTTTCATCCTCGCTCAAATTAATGGGGGAATCGTCGCTTTCTCGGTCCGAATCGCTCTCGCTGCTGGTGGCCATGATTGTAAACAATGTGCAGATGTGAGGAGCTCCACAACCTGTGACGTCACGCGCATATCGTCTGCTACTTCCGGTACAGGCAAGGCTTTTTTATCAGCGACCAAAAGTTGTGAACTTTATCGTCGATGTTCTCTACTAAATCCTTTCAGCAAAAATATGGCAATATCGCGAAATGATCAAGTATGACACATAGAATGGACCTGCTATCCCCGTTTAAATAAGAAAATCGCATTTCAGTAGGCCTTTAAAGCAAGCAACCATGGGCAGAAGTGTCTCGGGGAGAGCGTTTAGTCCTGCCGTCATCTGGGGACGTACCCACCCCAGCTAACACAACCGGGCGATCAATAGCAGTATCAGCGCCACGGCCCAGTGCTCTCAATCTAATGCTGCGAGGTTGGGATAATCAGTGCGGGTGCAGCTGGTGTCAGGAGAAAGTGGAGGATGGAGGTCTGTCAGAGAGAAGTTTGTTGGCCTCTTGGTGCCTCACATGGAATCAATACCTTGAGAGCTCCATTCATCACTGCTGTGTGATGCACCACTCTCCATCCCGAGATTATCTACCACGCCTCAGTCCGACAGCAGTACGTGTGCCTCCTTCCAATTATTTACTCCCGCGTGGTGATCTCAAGCACACGCGGCTTCACTTGGAGCTTTTCCGCGATCAAAGGCGAGGTCTTCCGACATCTGTCCTCACAGGAGGCGAGAAGGCCTCGTGGGTCTGAGGTATAAAACTTTCAGACGAACACCTGCTTGCCTTTGAGCTGCTTTTTTTTTGTATTCGCTTGGAGCCCGAGGCGTCAGAAAGGATCCAAAAATAACACAAATGAGGCATTTCCTGTCGGCGGGTTAGGGCCACAAAGGTGAAAGGCAGGGAGGGGAGGAAACAAACATCAGATGGTGTTCATTGTTGATGTCCAAAAGAGAAGTACATCGTAAGGATTGGACGTTTAATGGAAAAATATCAGAACTTTTCGGTTGACCTAACGATTCAAGGACTGCAGCTATCGAGTATTTTAGTAGCGTATTTTTCGGACTATAAGTCGCAGTTTTTTTCATAGTTTGGCCGGGCTCCAGTGCGATTTATATATGTTTTTTTCCTTCTTTATTATGCATTTTCGGCAGGTGGGACTTATACTCCGGTGCGATTTATACTCCGAAAATACGGTAATCGAGTAATCTATCAATTAGTTTGTAATCAGATAAAACACACTTTATAGCTCTAATCTGTAAAAAAAGAGTTAATACTAGAATTGTCCGATAATATCGGACTGCCGATATTATCGGACGATAAAGGCTTTAAAATGTAATACCGGAAATTATCGGTATCAGTTTCAAAATTATCGGTATCGGTTTCAAAAAGTAAAATGTATGACTTTTTAAAACGCCGTTGTGTTCACGAACGTAAGGAGAAGTAGAGAGCGCCAATAAACCTTAAAGGCACTGCCTTTGCGTGCCGGCCCAGTCACATAATATCTACGGCTTTTCACACACACAAGTGAATGCAAGCATACTTGGTCAACAGCCATACAGGTCACACTGAGGGTGGCCGTATAAACAACTTTAACACTGTTACAAATATGCGCCACACTGTGAACCCACACCAAACAAGAATGACAAACACATTCCGGGAGAACATCCGCACCGTAACACAACAGAACAAATACCCAGAACCCCTTGCAGCACTAACTCTTCCGGGACGCTACAATACACACCCCCCGCTATCCCCAACCCCGCCCACCTCAACCTCCTCATGCTCTCTCAGGGAGAGCATGTCCCCAATTCCAAGCTGCTGTTTTGAGGCATGTTAAAAAAAAAAAGCACTTTGTGACTTCAATAATAAATATGGCAGTGCCATGTTGGCATTTTTCTCCATAACTTGAGTTGAATTATTTTGGAAAACCTTGTTACATTGTTTAATGCATCCAGCGGGGCATCACAACAAAAACAGGCATAATAATGTGTTAATTCCACGACTGTATATATCGGTATCGGTTGATATCGGAATCTGTAATTAAGAGTTGGACAATATCGGAATATCGGCAAAAAAAGCCATTATCAGACACCTCTAGTTAATACTGTAAGTATTGAACTTATTACTGTCACAGGGTGTAGGTGACGAACCCCAAGATGCAGAGACGGCAGGCTTGGTGCAGGAAAACATGATTTAATTTAACACTATAACCAAAAACAAACAAAAGGGTACAAACAAAAGGCGCGCACAAGGCGGAGAACAAACTTGGCTATGAACAAAACTAACACAAAGGTTAACTGTGGACAAGAAACAAAAACACTTACTGTGACACGAAGGAACTATGACATGAGCAGAGTGAACAGAAGTAGACAGCTACAACAACAAGTATAAATGACAGGTCGTAGCGACAGTAATCCAGCGCAAAGTGGAGGACAAAGCAGGTCTAAATAGCAGCTGGCTGATTGACACCAGGTGTGGCCCGGTGCCAATCAGCCACAGCTGAGGGGAAAAAGCACTCAGGGAGACAATCAGGAAATAACCAAAATAAGAGTGCTGACAAGAACTAAAGACAGGAAACAAAGACAAACGCAGAGGAAAAACTAAGACATAGCCAGTCAGGGACAAGCCTGACAATTACACACCAGTTGTTTGACTGTAATGTGCATCTTAGTTGTAGTTTACATTAACAGATTTGGAGGCGTTGAAATCGCCATGTAAAATCGCTAATGCTAATCAGCAGCATGTCAATAGCAAAGCTAATATATATTAGCATCAATCTAGCACATTTTTGGAAAAGTGCAACCTTACTTTACTTACATTGGAGCTTTTTCTGAGTCTATTTCTTTGTTAGCATTGAAAATTGCAACATTACCGCGAGGTAGTTAGGCGGAGTCCGCTCTAAGTGCTGCTGGAGTGATCGCCAAGAGCTGAAGTGCGAAGAGTTGGATTTTACGGCAAGATTCAGTCAATGCCAAAAAAAGAACCAGATTTGGTACCCATCCTTAACGTGAATCAGTTAGTACCTCCTATTCCTGCTATTACCTACGAAATAACTACCACCCTTCCTATCTAATTATAAAAACTAGAAATGTCCGATAATGGCTTTTTTGACGATATCCTATATTGTCCAACTCTTAATAACCGATTCCGATATCAACCGATACCGATATATACAGTTTTGGAATTAACACATTATTATGCCTAATTTTGTTGTGATGCCCCGCTGGATGCATTAAACAATGTAACAAGGTTTTCCAAAATAAATCAACTCAAGTTATGGTAAAAAATGCCAACATGGCACTGCCATATTTATTATTGAAGTCACAAAGTGCATTATTTTTTTTTAACATGCCTCAAAACAGCAGCTTGGAATTTGGGAGCATGAGGAGGTTGATTTGGGCGGGGTTGAGGTGGGGGGAGGGTTAGCGGGGGGTGTATATTGTAGCGTCCCGGAAGAGTTAGTGCTGCAAGGGATTCTGGGTATTTGTTCTGTTGTGTTTATGTTGTGTTACGGTGCGGATGTTCCCCCGAAATGTGTTTGTCATTCTTGTTTGGTGTGGGTTCACAGTGTGGCGCATATTTGTAACAGTGTTAAAGTTGTTTATACGGCCACCCTCAGTGTGTCCTGTATGGCTGTTGACCAATTAAGCATTGCATTCACTTGTGTGTGTGAAAAGCAGTAGATATTATGTGACTGGGCCGGCACGCATAAGTAGTGCCTTTAAGGTTTAATGGTGCTCTGTACTTCTCCTTACGTCCGTGTACCACTCCTTACAGCGGCGTTTTAAAAAGTCATACATTTTACTTTTTGAAACCGATATCGATAATTTCCGATATTCCGACATTTTAAAGCATTTATCGGCCGATTGTATCGGCATGTCCGATATTATCGGACATCTCTAATAAAAACACATGCTAGTTCTGAGAAGGATATACAACAGTCAATGACACTTCACTGTTACTGTAACTACTTCCAATAGTCTTTGCAGTTGAGAGGCGTACCTTTATTCGATCCAACAATGACAAGTTGGAGAAAGGACGGTCGTCATGGTTACAGCAATAACAGGAACAAAACGTCCAACAAGAGTGACAACAGTAAACAAGGTTGTAATGGCGGCAAATTGTTTGTTTCTATTTACAGCTAATGAAGAGAGTCCTGTCTTTGTGTGATTAATGACAGCGACCAAGCTGCATGTTAACAGTGTTTCTATCCGCACACACACACACACACACACACACACACACACACACACACACACACACACACGCACGCACACACACAGCTGTGCCATCCCCTCTGCTTATGCACTCCGCATCCATAAAGGACAACTTGGAGTGTCTAACCTGTAAAGAAGTAATGGCTTTTCCATGTTTCATTCATCTGTTAGCTTTCTAGTTCTTTTTTGCTTGCGCTCACCAGTCGGTCATGTTTTCCAGGCTACATTGTGCCGGATGAGCACTTTTGCCTCTCTGGACAAATCGCTCGTCTGGCGCTACCTCTGCTGTGAAATTGTACTTGTCACAGGCGGGTGTGCGCGCCGAGGAAATACGATCGCACCAACCCTGCGACACACACACACACACACACACACACACACACACACACACACACACACTTAGACATGAGGCTCCACTGCACAGTGAGTGTGTAGAACCCCCCCACCCTACCATCTTACTACACGTTTCTCAGATGAAATTAGAAAAGCATCTTGGCTAAAAAGTTTAATTCTAGATTAGCATAAACATACAGACATTTAAATGCGATATAGATATAAATATATAAACTAGGGATGTCCGATAATGGCTTTTTGCCGATATCCGATATTGTCCAACTCTTTAATTACCGATACCGATATCAACCGATACTGATATATACAGTTGTGGAATTAGACTTAGACTTAGACGAACTTTAATGATCCACAAGGGAAATTGTTTAACACAGTAGCTCAGTTATAATGATGGAAAGTGTAAGGATGGAAAGGACAATGCAGGTAGAAATAAACTAATATAGCGATAAAAAAATCACCTTATTATGCCTAATTTGGACAACCAGGTATGGTGAAGATAAGGTCCTTTTTTTAAATATTAATAAAATAAAATAAGATAAATAAATTAAAAACATTTTCTTGAACAAAAAAGAAAGTAAAACAATATAAAAACAGTTACATAGAAACTAGTAATTAATGAAAATGAGTAAAATTAACCCCGGCCTCGGGATCTTTCTGTGTGGAGTTTGCATGTTCTCCCCGTGACTGCGTGGGTTCCCTCCGGGTACTCCGGCTTCCTCCCACCTCCAAAGACATGCACCTGGGGATAGGTTGATTGGCAACACTAAATGGTCCCTAGTGTGTGAATGTGAGTGGGAATGTTGTCTGTCAATCTGTGTTGGCCCTGCGATGAGGTGGCGACTTGTCCAGGGTGTAACCCGCCTTTCGCCCGATTGTAGCTGAGATAGGCTCCAGCGCCCCCCGTGACCCCAAAAAAGGGAATAAGCGGTAGAAAATGGATGGATGGATGGATGGAGTAAAATTAACTGTTAAAGGTTAGTACTATTAGTGGAGCAGCAGCACGCACAATCATGTGTGCTTACGGACTGTATCCCTGCAGACTGTATTGATATATATTGATATATGATGTAGGAACCACAATATTAATAACAGAAAGAAACAACCCTTTTGTGTGAATGAGTGTAAAAGGGGGAGGGAGTTTTTTTGGGGGTTGGTGCACTAATTGTAAGTGTATCTTGTGTTTTTTATGTTGATTTAATAAAAATAAAAACATTAAAAAAAATTAAAAACCGATACTGATAATAAAAAAACCCGATACTGATCATTTCCGATATTACATTTTAAAGCATTTATCAGGATCTCTAATATAAACACGTTTGTATTTTATACATATTATACATATCCCTGGAAGAACTGTACAACTCCCGCTGCCTGAAGAAGGCAGCCAACATACTCAAGGACCCATCCCACCCCGGCAACAGCCACTTCGATCGGCTGCCTTCCGGCAGACGTTTCAGAACCATGCGAACCCGCACAAATAGACTCAAGAACAGTTTCTACCCCCGGGCCATAACTGCACTAAACGCAGCTGGAATGTAAAAAAAATAAAAACTCCCTCACGTGCAACATGAGGAAGCCACCGGTCAATCACGATCCAGGACTGTGCAATCAGCGATTACACGCCAACTGGACAATATTTACCATATTTATTTACATATTTAATCCACAATAAAAGCCTGCACAGCATAGGAGGTAGGAAATACTGACTCCCACCCCCTCAGCACACTGGGAACCAGCATTACTTCTCTCTAGTCAGTTTGCTAGTCACTTTATACTTTTTATTGTCTCATTTTTTTTACATTGCCTCTTAGAGTGGTCTTAGGCCATATGGTATATTGCATATTGTGTATATTGTGTTGTTTCTGTATATTGTGTGGTTTCTTCTTTTGTTTAAATGCAAAGCACCTCAGGGAAGCAACCTAAATTTTGTTGGACCTGTACCTGTACATGCACAATGACAATAAAGATCATTCATTCATTCATATTATTCTACTTTGTACTTTGGTTAACACTGAGTTTATTTGGCAGTGATGCCTTCAGCCAAACAGACGTCACTTAGGGATGGGCAATATTGCCTAAAATCTAAGTTGTGATATATAGTGCCGCCTCCTACGATAACTATGTACCGTATTTTTCGGAGTATAAATCGCACCGGAGTATAAGTCGCACCTGCTGAAAATGCATCATAAAGAAGGAAAAAAAACATATATAAGTCGCACTGGAGTATAAGTCGCATTTTTGGGGGAAATTCATTTGATAAAAGCCAACACCAAGAATAGACATTTGAAAGGCAATTTAAAATAAATCAAGAATAGTGAACAACAGGCTGAATAAGTGTACGTTATATGAGGCATAAATAACCAACTGGTATGTTAACGTAACATATTATGGTAAGAGTCATTCAAATAACTATAACATATAGAACATGCTATACAATCTGTCACTCCTAATCGCTAAATCCCATGAAATCTTATACGTCTAGTCTCTTACGTGAATGAGATAAATAATATTATTTGACATTTTACGCTAATGTGTTAATAATTTCACACATAAGTCGCTCCTGAGTATAAGTCGCACCCCCGGCCAAACTATGAAAAAACTGCGACTTATAGTCCGAAAAATACGGCACATCACAAATGTTATTTATATGTATCACGGAATAATTTCAAAATAGGTGACGAAAGCTCCTAATTTGGCTGCTGACATATATTGTAACATTAATGGTTGTTTTATTTTCTCAAAACTGTTATTAATCTACTTGCTGATTTACTGTTAATATTTGGTTACTTTCTGTTGTAACAGGTTTCTATTTACACTTCTGTTGAAATGTAATAAAAACGTATTCTGCTGTTTGGATACTTTACATTAATTCTCTGTGATACTACAAATTTAGTAGTTAATGCTGATACTCCATCCTTCCATTTTCTGCACTTTTTTGGGGGAATTTTGCCTATTATTCACAATCCTTATGTAAGATAATAACACATATATTTTTTCTTTTTTTTGTGTGCATTTTAACTCGTAAATAAACGCTAGCAAAATTCAGCTAACAATGTAGGTAATGGGATTTGCTCAGTCTTTCCTATGAAGCACTCAAAAAAATAACTCATCAAGGTTTTATATACACGCTGTAAGTATATATGTAATGTAGTAACAGGCACATTCATAATAACATTTTACATCTATTGCTAATTTCAAGCATATAGCAGCATATTAATTTCACAGACGCATCACAACATTCGCTTTTCCCTTAAACAACAACACTACTACTCATGACAGACTTCATGAGAGACAACAAAGACTACTTTGGGACAAATGATGATCCAGACCCCAATATGTTTGAGCCTGAATATAGGGAGGATGAGCTACAAGTTTTAGAAGCTAAGTGCTTAACAGATCCAGCTTTAATGAAACACTTAACATCATGTAGCAGTATTGCTAAGTGCTAAACAAGAAATACAATCTAAAAACATAATCACTTACTGTACAATGTCTGCTCTCTCTGGGATGCCGACTCGACGAACAAGTATTCATAATCCTCGCGTCTTTCTTCAGGGTCAAAGTTGAATGTCAAAGTTGACCAACTTCTCGGTTTATGGCCACATCTTTCTACTATACAAGTGAGAGGCATGATTTATAATCTCGAAATAACTTTCACCAGCTCAGAGGCGATGCAGCAGCTCACCGGCTCAATATGTCGATATGGTTAGCTTTCTTTGATCACGGCACTGCTAGAAATAGTTCCCTAACGTTAGCGCTTATAATAACAATATTGCTAATAATTGGTTAATATTCCTGTCATGACTTGACAGTGAGTATTGTTGGCAGTTTTTGGATGTTTTTTAGAAGGTTTTAGGGCACAAAAGTATTTAGTTCAGTTTCAGTTTATTTCAAACATGCATACGATACAATGTAATGCATCACACATTTCCAGTTGTTTCAATACAGTACGTCCGAAAAGGAGTAGAAAGAAGCAGAGCTTATTTAATCCTACCCTTTTTCATACCATAGCAGTTTTATCCAATTTCCTGGTTCTCTGTAACAGAACAGTGAACAAATAAATAATAAATAAATAATATACCATAGTAAGCAAACAAATATTAAATATGTAAATAATCTTTGTTTCAGTAAAAAAAAAGAAAGAAAAAAAAAGGGTTCAAGATGTGAACACTTGTAGTTTGAACAGTCTCTTAAACTGAATCATATTGGTACTTTGTTTGATTTCTTTGGTTAATCCATTGGACTTGGAGAAGGCATTCGACAGTGTCCCTTGGGAAGTCCTGTGGGGAGTGCTCAGAGAGTATCGGACTGTCTGATTGTGGCGGTCCGCTCCCTGTATGATCAGTGCCAGAGCTTGGTCCGCATTGCCGGCAGTAAGTCGGACACGTTTCCAGTGAGGGTTGGACTCCGCCAAGGCTGCCCTTTGTCACCCATTCTGTTCTGAACTTTTATGGACAGAATTTCTAGGCGCAGTCAAGGCGTTGAGGGGATCTGGTTTGGTGGCTGCAGGACTAGGTCTCTGCTTTTTGCAGATGATGTGGTCCTGGTGGCTTCAACTGGCCAGGATCTTCAGCTCTCACTGGATCGATTCGCAGCCGAGTGTAAAGCGACTGGGATGAGAATCAGCACCTCCAAGTCCGAGTCCATGGTTCTCGCCCGGAAAAGGGTGGAATGCCATCTCCGGGTTGCGGAGGAGACCCTGCCCCAAGTGGAGGAGTTCAAGTACCTCGGAGTCTTGTTCACGAGTGAGGGAAGAATGGATCGTGAGATCGACAGGCAGATCGGTGCGGCGTCTTCAGTAATGCGGACGCTGTATCGATCCGTTGTGGTGAAGAAGGAGCTGAGCCGGAAGGCAAAGCTCTCGATTTACCGGTCGATCTACGTTCCCATCCTCACCTATGGTCATGAGCTTTGGGTTATGACCGAAAGGACAAGATCACGGGTACAAGCGGCCGAAATGAGTTTCCTCCGCCGGGTGGCGGGTCTCTCCCTTAGAGATAGGGTGAGAAGCTCTGCCATCCGGGGTGAGCTCAAAGTAAAGCCGCTGCTCCTCCACATCGAGAGGAGCCAGATGAGGTGGTTCGGGCATCTGGTCAGGATGCCACCCGATCGCCTCCCTCGGGAGGTGTTTAGGGCACGTCCGACCGGTAGGAGGCCACGGGGAAGACCCGGGACATGTTGGGAAGACTATGTCTCCCGGCTGGCCTGGGAACGCCTCGGGATCCCCCGGGAGGAGCTGGACGAAGTGGCTGGGGAGAGGGAAGTCTGGGCTTCCCTGCTTAGGCTGCTGCCCCCGCGACCCGACCTCGGATAAGCGGAAGAAGATGGATGGATGGATGGATGGATGGACAAGGTTTTCCAAAATAAATCAACTCAAGTTATGGAAAAAAATGCCAACATGGCCCTGCCATTTTTATTATTGAAGTCACAAAGTGCATTATTTTCGTGGGGGGTGTGGGGGGTAGCAGGGGGTGTATATTGTAGCGTCCCGGAAGAGTTAGTGCTGCAAGGGGTTCTGGGTATTTGTTCTGTTGTGTTACGGTGCGGATGTTCTCCCGAAATGTGTTTGTCATTCTTGTTTGGTGTGGGTTCACAGTGTGGCGCATATTTGCAACAGTGTTAAAGTTGTTTATACGGCCACCCTCAGTGTGACCTGTATGGCTGTTGACCAAGTATGCTTGGCATTCACTTGTGTGTGTGAAAAGCCGTAGATATTATGTGATTGGGTCGGCACGCAAAGGAAGGGCTTTTAAGGTTTATTGGCGCTCTGTACTTCTCCCTACATCCGTGTACACAGCGGCGTTTTAAAAAGTCATACATTTTACTTTTTGAAACAGATACCGATAATTTCCGATATTACATTTTAAAGCATTTATCGGCAGTCCGATATTATCGGACATCTCTATTGGAGACCACTTCTCTGGATTGCATTTTGTCCACAGTGTAAGGAGTCAGTGCACAAAGAATAAAGAGACGCCACCTTTACACGCCACACTTCTCCATTAGGAAGAACAAAGCAAGTGTTTGGTCTTCACTCCTCGCAACGGAGACGTAATTGGAAATGTCCTCCGACCTAAATTGCAATTGTTATCATGTCGCCCTCCGGCGGTATGTGGCTCTGCCCGCCCCCGCAGCGGGAGGCCATCGACGTCTGCGTGGGAAATAATCATTTCTAATGGTCATTGCTGCATAAGTTGAACGCCACGAGGATGATGAGAACATTTATTCCACAGCGATGGCTGTCGCCGCCTTAAATATGAGGCCAATTCCTGGCTGTGAAAGCACAAAGGGGATGCTTAAGAAAGCTCTAAATCAGGAGTCATCAACCTTTTTGAAACCAAGAGCTACTTCTTGGGTACTGATTAATGCGAAGGGCTACCAGTTTGATATACACTTCAATAAATTGCCAGAAATAGCCAATTTGCTCAATTTACCTTTAACTCTATGTTATTATTAATAATGAATGATATTTATCTTTTATGGAAGGTTTTTTGTAGAGAATAAATGATGGAAAAAAACACTTAATTGAACGGTTTAAAAGAGGAGAAAACACGAAAAAAATGAAAATGAAATTTTGAAACATAGTTTATCTTCAATTTCGACTCTTTAAAATTCAAAATTCAACCGAAAAAAAGAAGAGAAAAACTAGCTAATTTGAATCTTTTTGAAAAATTAAAAAAATAATTTATGGAACATCATTAGTAATTTTTCCTGATTAATATTAATTTTAGAATTTTGATGACATGTTTTAAATAGGTTAAAATCCAATCTGCACTTTGTTAGAATATATAACAATTTGGACCAAGCTATATTTTTAACAAAGACAAATCATTATTTCTTCTACATTTTCCAGAACAAAAATTTTAAAAGACATTCAAAAGACTTTGAAATAAGATTTATATTTGATTCTACAGATTTTCTAGATTTGCCAGAATATTTCTTTTGAATTTTAATCATAATAAGTTTGAAGAAATATTTCACAAATATTCTTCGTCGAAAAAACAGAAGCTAAAATGAAGAATTAAATTTAAAAAATTTAAAATTCAAAATTCAACCGAAAAAATAAGAGAAAAACTAGCTAATTTGTATCTTTTTGAAAAATTTAAAAAATAATTTATGGAAAATCATTAGTAATTTTTCCTGATTAATATTAATTGTAGAATTTTGATGACATGTTTTAAATAGGTTAAAATCCAATCTGCACTTTGTTAGAATATATAATTTGGACCAAGCTATATTTTTAACAAAGACAAATCATTATTTCTTCTACATTTTCCAGAACAAAAATTTTAAAAGACATTCAAAAGACTTTGAAATAAGATTTATATTTGATTCTACAGATTTTCTAGATTTGCCAGAATAATTTTTTTGAATTTTAATCATAATAAGTTTGAAGAAATATTTCACAAATATTCTTCGTCGAAAAAACAGAAGCTAAAATGAAGAATTAAATTAAAATGTATTTATTATTCTTTACAATAAAAAAATAAATTTACTTGATCATTTATTTAAATTGTCAGGAAAGAAGAGGAAGGAATTTAAAAGGTAAAAAGGTATGTCTGTTTAAAAATCCTAAAATCATTTTTAAGGTTGTAGTTTTTCTCTAAAATTGTCTTTCTGAAAGTTATAAGAAGCAAAGTAAAAAAATAAATGAATTTATTTAACCAAGTCTTTAAAATATTTTCTTGGATTTTCAAATTCTATTTGAGTTTTGTCTCTTAGAATTAAAAATGTCGAGCAAAGCGAGACCAGCTTGCTAGTAAATAAATACAATTTAAAAAATAGAGGCAGCTCACTGGTAAGTGCTGCTATTTGAGCTATTTTTAGAACAGGCCAGCGGGCGACTCATCTGGTCCTTACGGGCGACCTGGTGCCCGCGGGCACTGCGTTGGTGACCCCTGCTCTAAATGATCCATTCATTATGTTTGCATTGTATTATTGCTGCAGGGCCTCTGGTGGTATTGACTCATTATAGCTAAAGAAAGAGGCACAATTACAGCTTTCAAACACACTACATGTAATGGATATTTCAGTAGTTGGCACCCAGGTCCAACAGGTGGCAACGCGGCACAATGCGCTGCGTATGTGATGTTTTCTTTCTGGCACGGCAGATACACACAAAAGGACACGCTCTCTTTCAACATCTGCTTATCTACGAGCCCCGCCGAGCCGCCTGTTAAACACGCAGAGAGATTTTCAAAAATTTCACAGTGACACATTAATAACACGCTGTTCTCCTGCAAGCGCCGCTTGAGTTCAGCTACACAAGAGTGCTTTCAGCTGGACGACATACGTTCTGTTTTTTTCCGCAGAACCCAACTTTGGGAAGAAAGCATACATGAGCTTTCATTTCGATTTAAATATGAATTACAAATAGCCATGTTTATGCCATTGGGTCAACTTAAAGGGGAACATTATCACAATTTCAGAATGGTTAAAACCATTAAAAATCAGTTGCCAAGTGCTTATTATATTTTTCAAAGTTTTTTTCAAAATTTTACCCATCACGCAATATCCCTAAAAAAAGCTTCAAAGTGCCTGATTTTAACCATCAATATAAACACCCCGACCATTTTCCTGTGACGTCACATAGTGAAGCCAACACAAACAAACATGGCGGAAAGAACAGCAAGCTATAGCGACATTAGCTCGGATTCAGACTCGGATTTCAGCGGCTTAAGCGATTCAACAGATTACGCATGTATTGAAACGGATGGTTGTAGTGTGGAGGCAGGTAGCGAAAACCAAATTGAAGAAGAAACTGAAGCTATTGAGCCATATCGGTTTGAACCGTATGCAAGCGAAACCGACGAAAATGACACGACAGCCAGCGACACGGGAGAAAGCGAGGACGAATTCGGCGGAAAGCTTCGTAAGAATGCCCGTCATGACAATGATGGCTCAGGTGTGATTCACTACAATAGGGTCCCACAGCACACTGGATTCCAGTTAATTGAAATACCACAACACTGGATATTGTTCAAATAAGTTTAATTTAATTTAAGAACTTGCATACAAAGCAACACTGGAGGTGACCAATGTTCCCTCTAATTTTTCATGTGTGTGAGCAAACGCACAAACTCCCTGAGCATTCAGTGGAGCACATGTGAGCAACATCAGACGTGCACACTGTGGCCACACCAGCGTCACACCTGTCCCAAACCTGACTAAATAACAATTTAAATGTTTTACTAAAATAATTTTTTGATATAAGTGATTTTGCCCTCTTACAATGACAATAACAAAAAAACATGTTTTTATGAGCTATGTGCTAGCATTGTATGTCTGGCTGCCTTTAAAAGAAATGTTAGCCCTTTCAGAGATTACATTTAGTTCCTTTAACTTTCTGTCTGTAAAATACATCTTTTTATTAGCATTCATGAAATCTAGTGACAATATTTCATGAATAATATCCTTAGATTAACATTCTTAATAAATGGCAGTAAAATAAGCACAAATCTGATTGTGGAGTCAGAGTGTTACAACCTGGCATTTTACACATTTTGTGGCGTTGGGGTTGTCCGACTTTTTGTGTGGCCATAAACGCAGCACTGGCTAAGTGCCATCAGCGCGTGTGTTGGTGCAGGTGAGACAGAGCGAGCGGCTTCTGTTGAAACGACGGATGATAACGTTGGTATAAGCCTGGTTTGTATGGCAGAAAATGACCAGTTTTTATAGATAAAAGTTTTTTTTACTCATGTTTTTGGTGTGGTTACAAACAGTTTTGCTCAATAAAGTGATTGATGGAATTCCTGTCCGTAAAGTGTCTCGACAGACCTGTTGAGACTGTGTTGACAAAGATTGTTTTATTCATTGGGGCCACTCTTGTTGTCACCTGTCACTCACAGAGTTGCATTGCAAAATCCATCCATCCATCCATCCATCTTCTTCCGCTTATCCGAGGTCGGGTCGCGGGGGCAGCAGCCTAAGCAGGGAAGCCCAGACTTCCCTCTCCCCAGCCACTTTGTCCAGCTCCTCCCGGGGGATCCCGAGGCGTTCCCAGGCCAACCGGGAGAGATAGTCTTCCCAACGTGTCCTGGGTCTTCTCCGTGGCCTCCTACCGATCGGACGTGCCCGAAACACCTCCCTAGGTAAGCGTTCGGGTGGCATCCTGACCAGATGCCCGAACCACCTCATCTGGCTCCTCTCCATGTGGAGGAGCAGCGGCTTTATTTTGAGCTCCTCCCGGCCATTGCAAAATCATACAGAATAAATTGTAATGTGGTTATTTTGTTTAAAGGGGAACATTATCACCAGACCTATGTAAGCGTCAATATATACCTTGATGTTGCAGAAAAAAGACCATATATTTTTTTAACCGATTTCCGAACTCTAAATGGGTGAATTTTGGCGAATTAAACGCCTTTCTAATATTCGCTCTGGGAGCGATGACGTCACAACGTGACGTCACATCGGGAAGCAATCCGCCATTTTCTCAAACACCGAGTCAAATCAGCTCTGTTATTCTCCGTTTTTTCGACTGTTTTCCGTACCTTGGAGACATCATGCCTCGTGGGTGTGTTGTCGGAGGGTGTAACAACACCAACAGGGACGGATTCAAGTTGCACCAGTGGCCCAAAGATGCGAGAGTGGCAAGAAATTGGACGTTTGTTCCGCACACTTTACCGACGAAAGCTATGCTACGACAGAGATGGCAAGAATGTGTGGATATCCTGCGACACTCAAAGCAGATGCATTTCCAACCATAAAGTCAAAGAAATCTGCCGCCAGACCCCCATTGAATCTGCCGGAGTGTGTGAGCAATTCAGGGACAAAAGACCTCGGTAGCATGGCAAGCAATGGCGGCAGTTTGTTCCCGCAGACGAGCGAGCTAAACCCCCTGGATGTCTTGGCTCACACCGTCCCTTATGCCACCGAAGATCAAGAGAAGAATATCGACCCTAGCTTCCCTGGCCTGCTGACATCAACTCCAAAACTGGACAGATCAGCTTTCAGGAAAAGAGCGCGGATGAGGGTATGTCTACAGAATATATTAATTGATGAAAATTGGGCTGTCTGCACTCTCAAAGTGCATGTTGTTGCCAAATGTATTTCATATGCTGTAAACCTAGTTCATAGTTGTTAGTTTCCTTTAATGCCAAACAAACACATACCAATCGTTGGTTAGAAGGCGATCGCCGAATTCGTCCTCGCTTTCTCCCGTGTCGCTGGCTGTCGTGTCGTTTTCGTCGTTTTCGCTTGCATACGGTTCAAAGCGATATGGCTCAATAGCTTCAGTTTCTTCTTCAATTTCGTTTTTGCTACCTGCCTCCACACTACAACCATCCGTTTCAATACATGCGTAATCTGTTGAATCGCTTAAGCCGCTGAAATCTGAGTCTGAATCCGAGCTAATGTCGCTATAGCTTGCTGTTCTTTCCGCCATGTTTGTTTGTGTTGGCTTCACTATGTGACGTCACAGGAAAATGGACGGGTGTATATAACGATGGTTAAAATCAGGCACTTTGAAGCTTTTTTTTAGGGATATTGCGTGATGGGTAACATTTTGAAAAAAACTTCGAAAAATATAATAAGCCACTGGGAACTGATTTTTAATGGTTTTAACCCTTCTGAAATTGTGATAATGTTCCCCTTTAAAGTTCAGATGGGATTTTTGATTTCCTGCGCGGCATTAATTTGCTGTGCACAGAGGACGCGTGAGCAGTGCGCAATTGCGTAAGCACGCACATACGAGGGAACGTTGGAGGTGACTATGACGTGCGCATATTTTCCGCACATGCGTACTAGGTCGCGTTGCGCCGGCGGACGGAGGGGGCGAGGGAGTCTTAAACGACCATTGTGTGTGTGTGGACAAGGATAAGGTTAGGTGGGATTGACCCTGGATAACCTTAGACGGCTTAGTGTAGAAGCGGCCTCAGAGATACCAGGAACTAGACAAAGGAAGAAGAATGGCATTGCTCCAAACTTTAGACAGCTCGGTTCGCTCTGGTATTGGTATTGTTTGTACTTACTCCTTTTTAGTCTTGAATAAATTGTTAAACTTCAATTCTAGTCATCGTTTTAGACAGCCTTATAATAAAATGATCTGGAGGGAGGATCCCAATAACACAGACTGGAAAACATTTGCTGTCTGACAGACAGATGGCTATCCAGACGATCCCCGGTTCTACCACCAGACATGGCCTCCGTTTCCCATTCTGTACATGGGTATGCACAAACACACTCCGTCCCGAGATGGAGAGCAATGCATACTTTTTTTTTTTAACCAATCAGGCAACGTGAAGGAGACAGAAGAGAGAGCTGCTGTCTGCTCACACAATCTCTTCACCAGATAGTGAAGTGTGCTTTTTTTTTTTTTTTTTTTTTAAAAGCTCTGTTCCTGTCAACAATTTTGGAGGCTCATCTGGTGCAATGTCACGGTCCATCTGCTTACTGGCACCTCAGAGATGCTTTCGTCTAGAACCTTCCTCGTATAGCACATACAGTAGTTTGATACACTAAACCAGCGGTGTGAAACTCAATTTAGCCCAGGGGCCACATGGAGGAAAAGCTATCCCCAAGTAGGACGGACTGGTAAAATCATACCATGATAACCTAAAAATAAAGACAACTTCAGATTGTTTTCTTTGGTTAGAAATAGAACAAGCACATTCTGAAAATGTACAAATCATAATGGGTTTTCTTACACTTACATGTTGCGGTTAATAGTATATCTTCTAGGGGTGTATTTGTATTGAACCGTTTCGGTACGGGGGTTTCAGTTCGGTTCGGAGGTGTACCGAACGAGTTTCCACATGGACATATTAAGTAGCGTACCGCACGTTGTGTAAACAATGCACTCCGAGGCACAACATACGGCATGTTAGCAACGACCGGGCTACGATCGACTGACCATATGTCCTCTTTTCACCGGACATGTCCTCTTTTGCGGAGCTGTCCGGGCGGAGTTTCTTAAAGGGGAACATTATCACAATTTCAGAAGGGTTAAAACCATTAAAAATCACTTCCCAGTGGCTTATTTTATTTTTCGAAGTTTTTTTCAAAATGTTACCCATCACACAATATCCCTAAAAAAAGCTTCAAAGTGCCTGATTTTAACCATCGTTATATACACCCGTCCATTTTCCTGTGACGTCACATAGTGATGCCAACACAAACAAACATGGCGCATAGAACAGCAAGCTATAGCGACATTAACTCGGATTCAGACTCGGATTTCAGCGGCTTAAGCGATTCAACAGATTACGCATGTATTGAAACGGATGGTTGTAGTGTGGAGGCAGGTAGCGAAAACCAAATTGAAGAAGAAACTGAAGCTATTGAGCCATATCGGTTTGAACCGTATGCAAGCGAAACCGACGAAAACGACACGACAGCCAGCGACACGGGAGAAAGCGAGGACGAATTCGGCGATCGCCTTCTAACCAACGATTGGTATGTGTTTGTTTGGCATTAAAGGAAACTAACAACTATGAACTAGGTTTACAGCATATGAAATACATTTGGCAACAACATGCACTTTGAGAGTGCAGACAGCCCAATTTTCATCAATTAATATATTCTGTAGACATACCCTCATGTCAGCAGGCCAGGGAAGCTAGGGACGATATTCTTCTCTTGATCATCTTCGGTGGCATAAGGGACGGTGTGAGCCAAGACATCCAGGAGGTTTAGCTCGCTCGTCTGCGGGAACAAACTGCCGCCATTGCTTGCCGTGCTACCGAGGGCCTTTGTCCCTGAATTGCTCACACACTCCGGCAGATTCAATGGGGGCCTGGCGGCAGATTTCTTTGACTTTATGGTTGGAAATGCATCTGCTTTGAGTGTCGCAGGATATCCACACATTCTTGCCATCTCTGTCGTAGCATCGCTTTCGTCGGTAAAGTGTGCGGAACAAACGTCCAATTTCTTGCCACTTTCGCATCTTTGGTGCAACTTGAATCCGTCCCTGTTGGTGTTGTTACACCCTCCGACAACACACCAACGAGGCATGATGTCTCCAAAGTACGGAAAACAGTCGAAAAAACGGAAAATAACAGAGCTGATTTGACTCGGTGTTTGTAATGTGTTTGAGAAAATGGCGGATTGCTTCCCGATGAGACGTCACGTTGTGACGTCATCGCTCCGAGAGCGAATATTAGAAAGGCGTTTAATTCGCCAAAATTCACCCATTTAGAGTTCGGAAATCGGTTAAAAAAATATATGATCTTTTTTCTGCAACATCAAGGTATATATTGACGCTTACATAAATCTGGTGACAATGTTCCCCTTTAAATGCCTCAAATGTCCAGCATTTTGAGTTAGGGTTGCGTGTATTTTAAATGTACGTTCAGGGTTAAGAAGGGGTTAAAAACAAAACAAATTGTGCGCGCAGCAGCATTGGTGAGGGAGGGGCAGAGACAGAGAGAGCGAGAGAGTTATGATACACGCGCATGCGTCGCCAGGCTCTGCTTTATATCCATAGATTTATCACATTTCATTTTTTATTATCTATAGCAGGGCTGTCAAAAGAGTGCCCCGGAGGTCATTTGCGGCCCACAGCTAATGTTTTAAAGGCCCAGGGCACATTCTAAAAATACTATTAAAATAAACAAAAACATAACAAAAGCGAATTAAAAAAGCTTAAAAGGTTAAATGTAATTTAGAAAAAGTTGCAATGTTGACTAATAAAACAAAGCTGTTTTTTTTTCTTTCAAACGGTCATTGCTCAAAACATAATATT